>NC_142942.1:14372295-14374795 GCF_046866305.1 Octopus bimaculoides | reverse complement strand
ATTGTGTTAACAACAAACAAGATGAGGACAAATATCCATCAAATGTAAATAATGTAAATAATGTCAGATTATTCTATCGAATATAATGTTTATTTATTCAAATTGTTTTGAAGTAATAATGCATTATCTCATAGTTTTGAGATTTCAACGATGTGATTGTTTCTTTTCAGAATGGCATTGTAGAGTAGGTGTGAAAGGCCGGATCTAGCCAGTTTGAACATAAAACAGGTAGAATATATGGCTGGTTTAAATGTTAAAGGGTTAACCTTATCCAGTTGTAATGGATCAGCTGGTACTAGTCAACATGGCCAGTACACTGTTATGATAATTCCTTTTAGAGGACAAATAATAATAATAATAATGTTTAACAGACATGTATGCACGCATGAATGGATTGGTTGATAGATACACACACATGTGCATACATAATGGTAAAGTAGTGTAATAAAAAAAAATATCCAGATTTTGATTAGTGCTAGTAGCAATTAAAATACATGTAAATTAGAATAATTTTTGAAGAATCACAATAAAGATGGTGAGAGAAAGAGAGACCACAACTTACATTTGAGGCGAGGAATGATTTTGACTTTGTGACTAGTTTTGTGGCTAAAATATTAAACAACACAACAGTTATTTACATTTAAAAAAATGATAATTATAAATTTAACTACATAATGCCAAAATCTGCCACTGATATGGAAGCAGGATAAAAACAGATGATAAAAACACTGAATCAAAATAGTAGCAAGCATAAATTGTAATTCTTCGAAACATATGTCGGAATAAAAGTATGCAGTTATAATATGCGTTTACTCCATTCATATATATATATATATATATATATATATATATATATATATATATATATATATATATATATATATATGTATAAGAAGGTTTGGAGGTGATGTACAGGAATTATATATTAGAAAAAATAATAAGGTACTCAAATATCTGGATGGTTGTACATTTACAGATTTTTATTAATATCTCACATGTTTTTTATAAATTAGCGCTTGCATCTATTCTTGTAGATTCTCCAGATTCTCCTGTAGTGGACTAAACATGGACGATCCAATCCAGTTCATTACCTCAAACAGAAATAAATACGAAAATATAAAGGAGAAAAGCAGACATAACGTACGGCGAAGGAACCTGTCCAAGCTTGTAACATCCGAAACAGACATGGTAGCTGCATTCAACACATTGAACTCTGGTCCCCATAATATAACCGTTACAAACATCACAGTGATAACTGTAAATTGAGTAAATATAAAATAAAAGAAAAGAGAATCAGTCTTAAACAAAGTCATTACCATCATCATCATCATCATCACATAGCTTATAACTAGACATGTACTATGTCCACAGCCAGGATACCTACACATAAGTAAGTACCACAGTGTGGTACTTTACTGAGTCTATGGTCAAGATGCACAACTGTCATCAGCTGAGTCCGCCTAGATATATGTAGGTACCACAGAATAGTAAAAAGCACATTACTGTGTCCACAGCCAAGATACTTAACTCTCACTAGATCGGTCCACATAGCTATAAGTAAGGGCCACAATTTGGTATAGTTTTATAGCATTTATGGCAATGCACTCACTGTACTGAGTCTATTACCAATGTTAAATGTTGAAGACATTCACACACACACACACACACACAGAATTACAATTTGTCAGGCTTTCATTAAACTTCTTGTGCCATTATACAATACATGTATGATGGCCCCTTTCTCATTAAACCCTCCGATCATCAATCAGTTCACCTAGCTGTAAATAAGAATTGCAGTCTGGTATAATTACACAATGTTCTTGAACAAGACACTTAACTAACAAAATCCCAACCCACCAAGCTATAAACAGGTACATCATCATCATCATCATCATCATCATTATCGTTTAACGTCCGCTTTCCATGCTAGCATGGGTTGGACGATTTGACTGAGGACTGGTGAAACCCGATGGCTACACCAGGCTCCAATCTGATTTGGCAGGGTTTCTACAGCTGGATGCCCTTCCTAACGCCAACCACTCACAGAGTGCAGTGGGTGCTTTTACGTGTCACCGGCACGAAGGCCAGTCAGGTGGGTACTGGCAATGGCCACGCTCAAAATGGTGTATTTCATGTGCCACCCGCACAAGAGCCAGTCCAGGGGCACTGGCAACGATCTCGCACAGTATAATATCATCCACTACACTGTGGTCATAGCCAAGACCACTGTTAACAGCTCAGTGGACAAGGCTGTTGTAGCGCAAACTTTTGGTAACAAACTCTGCATAGTATCCATCAGCAGGGATGAAACCCCACCACCCTGTCGTCCTCGGCAAACTGGAAATCTCTGAGATAAAGTACTTACGCTATGTATATGATATCATGATCTTCATTATGGTCCTCATTTTCTTTATCGTTCTTGAAGCAACCTGGGAAAAAGAAAAGCCACATTAATCCTTCAACATTTAAAAGGGCCCAATTCAGCCTGAATATTCTACCT
>NC_142942.1:14279795-14367295 GCF_046866305.1 Octopus bimaculoides | reverse complement strand
TTCTTTACGATTCCTTACAATTTCTTTATCATCATCATCATCATTATATGCATGAATTAAAAGAATCAGTATCTAACTAAGTCACTTCACATTCCTTATTCTGTAGAATACGGAATGTGTGTGTGTGTGTGTGTTTTAAAATTCAACACTCACCGTGATAGTTTCTGCTTCTTGCAGACGTAGAAAGCCTCCAACAGCTTCTCAACAAGTTTGTAGAAAGCGTCTCGGATCTTGTTTTCAAGTTCTAAACCACAGCCGTCCAGTGCTTGACAACAATGCAGCGAAGTCGTCTGATGAGACAGCAACTCTTGCAGGAACACAATTATTGGAATCTTCCAGAAAAAGAATATCAAGAAATAAAAAAACAAAATTTATTGAATTTATTTGATTTATTTATTATTTTTTTTTAAATCCGAAGCCGAATCACAACGACATGACAAAAGCAAAGGAAAGGTTTATATACAAAGTCTTCATTCTCAGACAACATGACGAATGAAGCTATAAACATCAGTGGTTCTCAGCAACAATACACACATCATGGAAAAAAACTACAACAACAACAACAGCAAGAAGATGAAATGAGTGAGTACTTATGCAGATACTTATCATAATCATTATTTAACATCCATTTGTCCATGCTGGCATGGATTGGACAGCTTAGCAGGAGCTGGTCAACCAGAGAGATGCACGAGGCTTTGTCTGTTTTACACACTATACAGAGTGTACTGGGTGCTTTTTATGTGACACCAGCACAGGTGCTGCTAAGATAGTTCAAGCACATCATCATCGTTTAACGTCCGCTTTCCATGCTAGCATGGGTTGGACGATTTGATTGAGGACTGGTGAAACCGGATGGCAACACCAGGCTCCAATCTAATTTGGCAGAGTTTCTACAGCTGGATGCCCTTCCTAACGCCAACCACTCAGAGAGTGTAGTGAGTGCTTTTACGTGTCACCCGCACGAAAACGGCCACGCTCGAAATGGTGTCTTTTATGTGCCACCCGCACAAGAGCCAGTCCAGGGGCACTGGGTGCTCTTAATGTGGCACTGGCACAGGTGCTGTGGCGCTGGTATGGGTCCTTCTTACATGGCACCAGCATGGGTGTTAAAAAGCAGCCAAATTTCCCTCAAATCACACACACCTCATGTGAAAAAGGAAAGACAAATTGTATAATGCAGTCCCTGATATGCCAAATGAAGTGACAGTCACTGCTGAGAGCATTTTAATCAAAAGTCTGCTTAATCAGGATCAACCTGTGACTAAACAACATAACAACATAACAACAATAACAACAACAGGCAGGCAGGTGTATATATGTCATTATCTCACCTGTAGAATATCACCTTGGTCGCTCATCTTCGTAATAAATTCACAGATAAAGTTGTAGATATCCCCCAATACTTGGGCATATTCCGACCGTTCCTTCAACATTTTCTTCACCCTAATTACAAAAGAATGGAGCAGAAACAGAATTCCGTTATTTTCATTGACAGAAGCAACAGTAACAGTCATTCGTGGTTGGCCACAGATGGCTGACTCTTCTCACTGGCAATGTCATTAATTTTATATTCTAGCAGATAATACCAAAATTAAATTTTCAAAAAAAAGAAATAATTTTAAACACAATTATATACACCCACACAGTTATTTACACTCATAGACAGGCTATATGCATTTATACATGCAGTTATATATATACACATACGAAGTTATAGAGAACATATATGCAGTGATTTTCACTTAGATACAGCTATATACATTTGATAACCCATCAAGCTGAGCAAAATCGCAGTCGTGGCAGATACTAGTGTCATGCAGATCGGCATCTGTGCCAGTGGCACATAAACACACTTCGGTGCCATGCAAATGGCACCTGTGCTGGGGAGAATCATTCTTAGATGGAGTCACTGCTATAACCGATTATAGCAGTGACTCCATCTAAGAATATCTGAAGAAGGAATTTTATTCCGAAATATCATCAGACTATAGATAACTAAATTACAACAGGTATATAGTCCATATATACCTGTATATATATATATATATATATATATATATATACCATATATACCTTGTATTATAGTGCATTGTTGTACCATTCAAAACTTTCTATTCTTTACAAACAATACACAATGCTTCAAGTGAACTACAATACTCTCCCATATCTAGTTTCTTCAGGTTTTCCATCATAATAGATACATCCAAACACCGTTATATAGACATTTATACATACAGTTATATATGCAGTTGCTTACAGTCAAAGTCCCAGTTATCTGCATTCGTATATGCAGTTATGTACATCCCTACATACAGTTATATAAATTCATGCAGAATTATTTACACACACGGACACATAGTTATATACACCAGTTGTTATATACACACATACATCAATACTGACAATATCATTTCTAACATCACCTCCAATCCCCATCACAATATAGGATCAGTGTTTGATTTAAAATGGAGGGCAAGTTTAGAGAGAATTTTACCAGGAATGTGGCTCTCCAAGATCCAGTCTTTGGAATCACTTAAAGAACCATATTCCTAGCAGCGTTAATTTATAGAGTTGAGGGAAGACTTGGTCCTTGCATTTCATGCCTTGCGTGGAAAACAGAAAGAAGACCAGATGACAACAACAATAATGATGATGATGGTGACGATGGTGATGATGATGATGACAATGATGATGATGATGATGATGATGATGATGATGATGATGATGGTGACAATGATGATGATGATGGTGCTGATCATGATGATGATGGTGATGAGGAAGACAATGACAACAGTGATGACAACAATGACAGTGATGGTGATGACAATAATGACGATGACAATGATGAAGTGTGACGGCAGTGATGGTTGTGATGGATGATCATGGTTGATGATTATGATGATCATCTGGACCGCGATGGCAGTAAGCTTACTCACTTGTCTATTGACCATTTATCATTTTCGATAAATTCCATGACCAACTTGAATGATTCATCAGAACTGGACATATTCTGTAGGAAACAAAAAAATGAAAAATGTGTGTTTAGAAATAATACATGGACGCATAAACAAACAGAAATAGAGTAATCCTTCACCATATCGCGGTTCACCTATCGTGGTTTATTATTTAAGCTTACATCGATTCCTCCGTGGTGTTGTTTTGCATTTATGATAAAATAAATATATACAAATTATAAAAATAATTTTAAAACATATACATTACAGTACTGTTTCTATTTCACAGATTTGCACTTATTGGAAGGGGTTTTGGAACATAACACCTGCAATAGCAGAGGGATTACTGTACACACACACATACACACACACACAGAGGCAAATACCTAGATGAATGAGTAAATGGATATATACAAAAATAAACAAATGTATAGAAATTTTTGTACCTATAAAAATAAAGGCAATTGCTCTCAAATGTTTCACATTTGATTGATCTCTCATCAGAAGACAAAAGCTCTCACTAAATTCTAGTTTGAGTTTCATTTGAATAGCCATTTGTGGGCAAAAGAATCGAGAAGAACTTGTCCTTTGATGAGTGGTCAAAGAACCATAAAATATTTCTGTGTTTGGGAGTACCATTCAACATCACATGATGGGTGTGAATTAGCATCGTCACCATTATACAAGTGATGTTGTTCATTTCCAGAGGAACAGAAATAAGTGTCTGGCAGTAGGAGAGATACATGGCTACCTCAGTTAGAGAGAGAGAGAAAGGGAGAGGAAGGAGACAAGGTGGTGAAGATGTCACAAGGCATGCATTCAGGTTACAGGGTGGTGCATTTAGTGAAGTGGACCAGGGATTGGACAGAGTGAGTGGGTGGGTAAGTCCCACGAGATTACGAAAGAAGAGTGGGAAATGGTGGAGGAGGAGGGGGGATGTAGTGCGTGGGCACAGGTAAGGGAAGCAGAGGCGAGGATGATATGTTGTAGAGAAGCGATGAAACAAAATAGAAATACTTACCCCCTTCAGTTGGTACTTATTGAGGCCAGTGAACTTCAATAAAAACAGGGCTTTTTCTTGGCAGGCTTGAACTGTAGATAAAAATAAAACCCCACAAAGGTAGATAAGGCTGTGATATATATATATATATATATATATATATATATATATATATATATATATATATATATATATAAGTCAGTAAATAGTGGGGTTGTGTTAACCGCACATCATCATCATCATCATCATCATCGTTTAACGTCCGCTTTCCATGCTAGCATGGGTTGGACGATTTGACTGAGGACTGGTGAAACCGGATGGCAACACCAGGCTCCAGTCTAATTTGGCAGAGTTTCTACAGCTGGATGCCCTTCCTAACGCCAACCACTCAGAGAGTGTAGTGGGTGCTTTTACGTGTCACCCGCACGAAAACGGCCACTCTCGAAATGGTGTCTTTTATGTGCCACCCGCACAAGCCAGTCCAGGGGCACTGGCAACGATCTCGCTCGAAAATCCTACGGGAGCCAGTCAGGCGGTACTGGCAACGGCCACGCTCAAAATGGTGCATCTCATGTGCCACCCGCACAAGAACCAGTCCAGGGGCACTGGCAACGATCTTACTTGGCTTGCCGGGTCTTCTCACGCACAGCACATTTCCAAAGGTCTCGGTCAGTAGTCATCGCCTCGGTGAGGCCCAATACGTGGAGAAATAATAGGAAAATGAAAAAAAGCCAGAATGCTGAACTGGAAGCATAATTTAATAAAGATTTTTTCTAACCGGTTTTCATTGCGAAGAAGCAAATTATCAAGAAGAAGGAGAATGAAAATGTTTTTTTACAATGAAGTATTATTGTTTTATATATTATTTTCTTCATTTTGTACTTCTTTGTAAAAAAACATTTTCATTCTCCTTCTTCTTGATAATTTGCTTCTTCGCAATGAAAACCGGTGAGAAAAAATCTTTATTAAATTAAGCTTCCAGTTCAGCATTCTGGCTTTTTTTCATTTTCCTATATATATATATATATATATATATATATATATACGGGTGCTATCAAAAAGCTCCCAGACTAGATATGCTTAATAAGAAATAACTTATTTACCTAAATTTTCACATCATCTCCCTTCGAAATAGTCACCTTGTGCCAGCAATACACAATGCATATTTAAATGTATAACAAACAAAACAATATATTTACCAGGGTTTTGAACACCTGCTGAAGACCATGGGGCTTTGTCAGCTTCAACAGCTATCTTCTGTCTTTCACTCATCTTTTAATAAAGCAAAAATAATAATCATGAATACAATGAATACAGGTAAACATATGGAAGGAAGGAACAAACAAACAGACAAATGTACGTACGTACATATATATAATATATGTACGTACGTACATATATATAATATATGTACGTACGTACATATATATAATATCTGTATACATCAACAGCATCATCATCATCATCAACGTCCACTTTTCCATGTCTGCATGACTGAATGAAGGTGACACTTGTTTACAAAAATACCACACTGTCAAGACAAGGGGGTCACATGCACACACATGATGGATTTCTTTCAGTTTCCATTTACCAAACCTATGCACAAGGCTTTGGTCAGCCTTGGGCTATAACAGAAGACATTCAAGGTGGCATGCATGTGTGTGTGTGTGTGTGTGTGTGTGTGCGAGAGAGAGAGAGAGAGAGAGAGAGAGAGAGAGAGCATGTGTATTTGTGTCTCCTTGTCTTGATATCCTTTTCTACTCTAGGCACAAGGGGCCAGAAATTCTGGGGGAGGCAGGGGCCAGTCGGTTAGATCGACCCCATTACGCAACTGGTACTTAATTTATCGACCCCGAAAGGATGAAAGGCAAAGTTGACCTCAATGGAATTTGAACTCAGAACATAAAAACAGATGAAATACCACTAAGCATTTGGCTCATCATGCAAACAATTCTGCCAGTTTTACTGCCTTATGTATAATGTATATTTGACAAATTTTGCCACAAGGCCAACCATTTCGAGAGAAGGAGTAAGTCAATTACATCGACCTCAATGTTTAACTGGTACTTATTTCATCGACCCCCCAAAAGAGATGAAAGGCAAAGTCAACCTCGGTAGGATTTGAATTCAGAATGTGAAGACAGACGAAGTGCTGCTAAGTATTTTGCTCAACGTACTAACGATTCTGCTAGTTTTCCGCCTTACGCATATGTACTAATAACAATGTACTTACCAACTTCTTCCGTTTAGACTCTGCCAGATTGTAAGCAGCATAGATCTTATCTGAGATCTCAATAACGCCCTCCTTCTCACCTGCAACAGAAATTTCAAAGAAAGTGATAGACATGTTGTCTTCTCTTTTACTGTTATTTAGAAAAGGGTCAATTCTGACGATCAAGCAGACATATCCTAGTAGACATTCCATTTGTGACGAATCCATCTGTTTTCAAACATAGAGATACATTAATTCTGAGTTTAATAAAAAAAAAAATTTTTTAATTTTAAAAAAATAAAGAAAGAAAAAAGAAAAGAAAAAGAAAAGAAAACATGGTGGCCTGGTTGGAATGTGATTGGACAACACATGATCTTGACCTAAATATCTCTCTTCATGTCTCAGGCCTACAGGTGTTGGCAATCATGGGACTCCATGCTATAATCTGAAGATTCATGACTTTTTGTGCCAATTTATTTACAGTTTACTCTGCTAGTTTCCTGTACTCCCTTGCTTCCCCTTCAGATACAGAGCCCTATTCAACCCTTAAGTAAGGGGATTGATTTAAGGGACAGCAAGGCTTGTCCACATACTGGTGGGGCTTGTGTGGCAAGTCTAGAAGCCAAGCTTCCTAAAAGCTCTGATTGCCTTAACCATAGAATAAATTTTGTTATTTAGTTCATAACTAAAACCCTAGACAGGTACTATTACTCCAGGCCAGAGCAGACCTAGAAGTAACTCTAAGAATGGGTGCTGAAAAGCTCCTGGCTTTGGGCAAAGGAAAATCAATTAATTATGTTAATTATGATTTTATTCAACATATTCCCCTCTCAGATTCACACACTTATTGCAGCAGTCCTTCAGTTTTTCTAAGCCCTGTAAAAGAACTCAGAAGGTTGGGCCTCCAATCAGGCTTTCGTGATACTCTGAAGACCAGGAAATTTTCAGTACCCCCACCCCTGTACTCCCCAAAACGCCTGAACTCCCAAGCTGGAGCTTCTGCACTAGCTGCAGTGTAGTAGTGCCTTGTCTGGGACATGACATAAAAAAACAACAACGAACATGTTGGATAATATAGCCCTAGGTACACCACTATGCCTGCAAAAACCTGAGATAGCTAGAGCTGGAATGCTTTTGATTATGGATCTGCTATGCTGGGGCCAACTTAGGTCTAAACAATAACAGTAATCATCATTGTATTCATTTACAGTCAATGAGAAACAGATATTTGGAATAACACTTACTGAAATTCTCCAGTTCTTCCCTCAAATCTTGATGGTGCCAGAGCAATGCAGAAAAGACAGCAGTAATAGTTTGGTCAAACTCACTGCCTCCAATCTGTTGGGGTTTGCAATGTTCTCGACAGCTGTTTAGGAGAGAAATGAAATAGGATTTCCAATGTTAGAAATTATAAGTATCAATATGAGTCCAAGGGGAAAATGAAAAATTGGACTCACTGATAAGATTTGAACCGTGCATTTATTATTTACTGGTTGATCGTGTTCATCATCGTCATCATCAACCTTAGACATTATAGACATTACTGTCTCAAGGCTTAGGCCTCATAAGGCCAGTTACCTGGTTGTGAAATTGATAAGGTAACTGGTAATATCATTTAAGACAGACAGGTGCCCTATCCAGGTGGAAGATATATCTTAACCAAATCTTAAAAATTATTTGAGGTTGTAAAGACATTTTTCTTTAACCTTTTTTTGGTACCAACCCCAAACCACCCTTGGTTCTGTGATACAAACTCCCTGTTTTAATGTGTTCTAAATTTAAACTCCCCATCAAAATTTCATGTTAATTTATGTTCCAAACACCAGCTTAACCCTTCAGCATTTAAACCAGATATATACAGACCAGATATTCTATCTGTTTATAGTTCAAACCTCTCACACCCAAGCTACAGTGTCGTTTTAAAAATAAGCAATTACACCATTAAAATCTCAAAGCTATGAGATAATGCATGATTAATTCAAAACAATTTGAATAAATAAGCAATACATTTGACAGAGTAATCTGAATGTTAAAGGATTAATAAGGACAAAATTATTTTTCTACAGTTTTCACCCATCCATTAATTTTTGCTGGCCCCTATTCCCAAGAGAGTTGTAGGGGTTAGAATCCTCAGGCACCTCTTCCAAGGGTCTAATCAGATGTAGAACATCAGCATCAATGAATTCCATCTGAGCCATATAAGCACGGACAAGTAGATGCTAAATGATAATGATGATGATGATGATGGTAGTGTTTACATGGTGATAAATACAGAACAACATCCAGGAATTAAAAATATGCAGAACATACAGTAAAGATATCACAACTAGGTACCACCACCCATCCACTCACCTACACACACATATTACAGGGTATTTTCAATACCACAGAATAATACAAAAATGTAGTCCTCACTGCTGTCAGAAGTGGAATACATACCGTTTTAACAATATCTGTCCAAGTCCAGGTTGGTCTGCCCAATTCCAGGCTGAATTCATGTTATTTATTAGATGGAGCACATCTGGATTGGAATCGGTTGACTGGAAATGTTTACAGAGAAAAAAAAGGATTAATTCTTTTATAAATCTGAAGAGTCTGTAAAGAAAACACACACACACACACACACACACACACACACACACACACATTAATATGGGGGGGGGGGGGGGGGGCAAGGTAGAAAATGCTGAAATAAATTTATAAAAAAACATTTCAGTGTCGGTTTCAGTCATGGAGACCTCTTCAACTGTAAGCATGGGGGACAATTAAATTTTGGAAAAATTAATTGAAAACTTTTTAAAAAGAATATTTGTATAGTATTCAAATACAAGGGGCATTTTCCTTACAATAAGAAAACTTAAAGACGAAAAACACTAATATTTATAATAGTGTTTTTTGCTTTTTTCTAAAAATCATTTTTACTTGTTTTAGTCATTGGACTGCAGCCATGCTGGGGCACTGCCTTGAAGGGTTTTAGTTGAACAAATCAATCCCAGTACTTCTATTAAGCTTGGTATTTACCCTATCAGACTCTTGCTGAACCACTATAGCATGGGGGTATAAAGAAACCAACACAGGTTGCCAAGCACTAGCACAAACACAACAGATGCATATATATACAATATGAGCTTCTTTTAGTTTCCACCAACCAAATTCACTCACAAGGTTTTAGCTGGCTCAAGGCTATGGTTGAAGACACTTGCCCAAAGTGCTATGCAGTGGTGCTGAACCCAAAACCATGTGGTTGGGAAATAAACTTCTGACCACACAGCCACAAATATATTTAAAAAATTTTTCTAGACTAAGAATATATTTCATATTTTTATATAAACCATACATAACTAAACACTACAAAGTAATATTTCAAACAACAAAACAATCTACATATATATATGTATATATATATATATATATATATATATATATATATATACATATACATATATACATATACAATTTTAAAATAGGATAAAATCTTTATAAGAATTTATCAAGTGGTTAGCATGAAAAAACCTCATAAGAGAAAAATTTATTAATTATTCCCTTTAAATATATATATATATTAAGAGCATTACTATACATAAATGCCTCATGCTAGGAGGGACAATATGTTTATTAAGGTAGTTTTGACTTTAAGAGTTCCTCCTAGTGTGAGGCATTTATGTAGAGTAATGCCCTTAATATAAATATATATACATATATAAACATATCAATGTAATAACCATCTTACATAGTTGCCAGAGAGCGATCTTTGGATGATAGGTGTCACGTAACCTCCACGAAATATCGTTGTCCACAGAGCACTGTCACACAGATCTTCTGAGGTTTCATCAAACAACAAAATTATTGGGGTTTTACCAGTCACTGTAAAAAGAATTACATATATATATATATATATATATATATAGCCAAATCAAATGATTTAGATCAAATAACAAAATAAGAGGATGTACATATAGAATGTATTAGCTCAATGCTCAGTAAAGGTAGAAAAAAAAGAATGGGTTTTTTAATGTCTCAAGCAAAGCTCTTCATCAGAAACAGGAGAAATGAAAAGTCCAGAGAAGGGAAAAGTCCATGAAAAGCAAGTACATGGTTACGTGGCTGAAGTGACCAACCACATATACTTAATTGCTTTGTGTATTTTCCGGTGGGCTGCTATTGGCATGGTAGAGTATAAACTCTCTCAAAACGCACTCCAACACACTAATAGCTTGTTGTTGGCACTCCGTCGCTTACGACATCGAGGGTTCCAGTTGATCCGATCAACGGAACAGCCTGCTTGTGAAATTAACGTGCAAGTGGCTGAGCACTCCACAGACACGTGTACCCTTAACGTAGTTCTCGGGGATATTCAGTGTGACACAGTGTGACAAGGCTGGCCCCTTTGAATTACAGGTACAACAGAAACAGGAAGTAAGAGTGAGAGAAAGTTGTGGTGAAAGAGTACAGCAGGGTTCGCCACCATCCCCTGCTGGAGCCTCAAGGAGCTTTAGGTGTTTTCGCTCAACAAACACTCACAACGCCCGGTCTGGGAATCGAAACCGCGATCCTATGACGACGAGTCTACTGCTCTAACCACTGGGCCATTGCGCCTCCACAACACTAATAGCAACCCACCAGCAAATTACACAAAGCATATACGTTAAGTATATGTGGTAAATGGTATTTATTATACTAGAGCTGCTTTTATTTCATATTTAAATAAATATATATATATATATCAGAAAAGTAATTTTTTTGCTTACATCAAACATATTCCAGCAAAACAAATTCATAAACATAACAAACATATTCCTTATGCTTAAAAAAGCTGCAAAAGATCAATAAATAATTTTTTTTGTACATATTGATGATTTAGATGTTATAAGATTAACAACAGTGTGTACAGACATGGCAAACTTCAAAAAGAAATTGTGGTGAGATTAACTGTGCTGAGTCTTACCTGGGTTCGCTGACATAGTTGACCCACACAATTGGCCTAAAAACTTGGTCAGCAAGAGCAGCATATCATAGGGCCATGTTAGAATGGTATCAGCACTTCCACGAGCGGTCACCTGACACAGAAACATAAGACACATTTGTTATATATATATATATGTATGTATGTATGTGTGTGTGTGTGTGTGTGTGTGTGTGTGTGAAGGCGCATGGCTTAATGGTTAGGGCATTCAGCTCCTGATCATAAGGTTGGGAGTTCAATACCCAGTGCCACATTGTGTCCTTGAGCAAGACACTTTATTCCACGTTGCTCCAGTCCACTCGGCTAGCAAAAATGAGTAGTACCTGTATTTCAAAGGGCCAGCTTTGTCACATTCTGTGTCACACTGAATCTCCTTGAGGAGTACATAAAGGGTATGTATGACTGTGGAGTACTCAGCCACTTGCACATTAATTTCACAAGCAGGCTGTTCCATTTGTCAGATCAACTGGAACACTCATCATTGAAACTGACAGAGTGCCAGTCATATATGTATGTCTCGCACCCATGCCAATGTCGTCTCCTTCATTGGACACGAAACTCGGCTTGCGAAGACCTGTTGGGGCAAGTGAAAGCGAAATCGTGATGGCACCTGTGCCCAGCATCGCCTTCCTGGCACTTGTAAGGACATTCGAGCGAGATCGTTGCCAGTGCCGCTAGAGTGGTTCCTGTGCAGGTGGCACGTAAAATACACCATTTTGAGCGTGGCCGTTGCCAGTACCGCCAGACTGGCCCTCGTGCCGGTGGCATGTATAAAGCACCCACTACACTCTCAGAGTGGTTAGCGTTAGGAAGGGCATCCAGCTGTAGAAACTCTGCCAGATCAGATTGGAGTCTGGTGTAGCCATCTGGTTCGCCAGTCCCCCAGTCAAATCGTCCAACCCATGCTAGCATGGAAAGCAGACGTTAAATGATGATGATGATGATGATGATGATGATGAAGAAGACTCAGGTAAATAAGTTAATGAATTCCAACTCACTCGAAACTTGTATTCCCAGTCTGTTTTACCAGTTTCCGATTTGAAGTTGAAATACAGTGATGATCCATCGAAGGTGAACGTATTCGGCCAGTCTGCCATACCTACTTTGTGGTGGAAACGGAAAGATTTACCTGCACTGTCCTTGAACTGAAGATAGTCAAATCTGTAACGAGGGGAAAGATAAAAAAAAATATATCAGACCAAGCTGCAGCACAAGGTTTTCACCAAAACCATCTGGATAGTTAGTTCAAACAGTACATGTGAAAAACTGGTGCCATGTAAAAAGCACCCAGTAGACTCTGTAAAGTGGTTGGCATTAGGAAGGGCATCTGTCAAACCATCCAACCTATGCCAGCACAGAAAATGCACATCAAATGTTGATGATGATGATGATTCAAAGCATCAGCCTTGAGCTGTTGCCTTTTTTAACCCTTTAGTATTCAAACAGGCCAAAATATTCTAACTGTTTTATGCCCAAATTGGCCAAATCTAGGTCCTCACACCAACTCTACAATATCATTCTAAACATTAATAGTTACCTCATGAAAATCTCAAGATAATGCAAGATTAATTCAAAACAGGTGAATAAATAAGCGTTACTTTCGACAGAATAATGTGAACGCTAAAGGGTTAAATACAACAAACTGATTCTAGGGTACCTTTGGCAGAGTTCTTTCTGACGCAGTCATGTCAAGTCAGATCAAAAATGGTCTGCAACTGATAATCATGGAAACCAGTATAATTCGTTTCATGGTCAGCCCATCGATGACTAAAACGCTAGTGAAGTTGCTTTACTAGTGAGGCTGCCTGCAGGACTAAGGACTTAAAGTAACACTTACAACTGAAAGTAACTGGAAGAGAATACATCATCATCATCATTTAATATCTGCTTTCCATGCTGGTATGGGTTGGACGGTTTGACTGGGAACTGGTAAGCCAGAGAACTGCACCAGGTTTCAGTCTGATTTGGCATGGTTTCTATGGCTGGATGCCATTCCTAATGCCAACCACTTTACAGAGTGTACTGGGTGCTTTTTACATGGCACTGGTAATGGCCTTCTCAAGCACAGCATATCATCAAAGGTCTTGGTCACTTGTTGTCGCTTCCGTGAGTCCCAACATTTGAAGGTCATACTAAACCACCTCCTCCCTTGCCTCCGTGAGGCCCATTACAAATACAATATCTTCAATGGGCTTCCATACAATTTCTGTCTGTCCAATGTGATTAAGTGCTAACAAGAGTTATGAGAGAAGTCTCTTGCCTGAGATGCGATGCAGTGGGATTGAACCCAGGACGTCAGAATTACATGAAAGTTTTAACCACTCAGTTTTACCTGCATTCTGTGTGTATATATGTGTGTTTGCACACACATCTGTGTGAAAGTGAATGGGTGTGTTTGCATGGCTATGTGGACATGTGCACATAAGTGTGTGAGCGAGCGTGTGCATGTGTAGGTGTGCATGTGGATACATGCATGTGCACATGTGAATAAGTGTGTGTGCACATGTGTACATGTGTGTGTATGCATGCATGTATACCTGCTTTCAGTCTCACAGCAGCTGTCAAAGTTCACAACCATTTTGGAGGCTCCTGGACAAAGGAAAACCTGGAAAGAAAAAAAATAAAGAATTTTGTTTTCATTAAAACAAATTAGAGAGCAATCTCATTAAAACTCAATAAAAAAAGGCAAAGAAACATTAACAAATAAAACAAAAAAGAATTTCTTCAAAGTTAATGTCTTAGGGGGTCTCTCTAATGACTATGTCTCAAGATCAGATTCACAAGCTGAAGGTACATTGTAATGTGTTACATGTATCTCCTCCATAGCAAGACACCTGTGCTTGTCCTATCATAATTTACCTTTCCGACAGCTGACATAAATCCTCCTCTCCCTCTTAAATATTCCCCCCACCATTGAGTTGTGGAGATTTTTTCCTTGTTCTTTTTGTGTGTCTTGTATGTTGCTTGGCAACCTCACTAGTGCAACCTCACTAGTGCGGCCTATCAAACCATCCAGCCTATGGGAATATGGAAATCATCATCATCATCGTTTAATGTCTGCTTTCCATGCTAGCATGGGTTGGACGATTTTGACTGAGGACTGGTGAACCAGATCATAATTAATTGGTCCTCTTGCACCCCCTCATATATATATATATATATATATGGGAGAATGTACGAAAAAAAACAACAATAGACGAGGACAGGTGGTGTAAACAACAAAAGGATGTATTAGTATGACGCTCGGGAATACGGAAAGTCTTTAACGTTTCGAGCTACGCTCTTCAACAGAAAGAATATGGAGAAAACAAGGAGAAAAACACGGAGAAAAAAAATTGAATGGTGTTTGGTCAACGATCTATCATGGATCACATGTTTTTAAGATAGTGAATGCGTGTGTGTTAAATTTAAAAAAGAGAAAACATTAAAATAGAGAGACAACATTTACCTGAGATATCTGCTCTTTACTGTCATAACAACTAGGTGACTCCACTTGCCAGACCTTCAAGATGACATCATCTTTGTTCTCATTCACCCAAAAGTTGTGAGAAAGCTGAAGAGATTAAATATTGATAGTAACTATCATAGTAATTACATTATATATATATATTTAATTGTATCAAGGACTTATAATCCTTTAAGGGATGCTAGCAGCTTAGTTCTCCGTTTTCTACCAGTGTTTAGTGAAAACTAAATATATTAGTTTTGCATTGGTATATATAGGTATTTAAGATATTTGATTGAGAAAAAGAAGAAAGTGGAGAAATTGACATGCAGACATCAGTTTACTTGAAGATATTCAAATCCATAAAGGAATATAATACTGCTATTTAGCCCTAGGAAGCTGGACCACTTCCTGTCAGCCTTGACACATTTCCTGTGTCCTTATGTTTGCGAGGGGGAAACAAACTCATGGCCGACAGGAAGCGGTCCAGCTTCCTAGGGCTAAATAGCAGTAGTATATTCCCTTATTGGGACTGTCACTTTAAGTTGGCAGTATACAACTACTTTATCGCATCACTACTGCTTAAGTCTCTCTGAGAGATTTAGAAATGTATTATTTCTTTGATATATATATATATATATATATATATATATATATATGATTACATCCACACATCAACGTTTAATGTCCACTTTTCCATGCTAGCATGGGTCAGACAAAAATTTACTGAGGCAGGTTTTTTACAGCTGGATGCCTTTCCTGCTGGCTATAGAAGAAGATGTTTGATGTCATGCTGTGTGCACTCACCACTTATCCACCACTTGTATCATATATCATCATCATCATCATCATCATCATCGTCGTCATCATTGTTGTTTTCACATACACTTCTTCCAAATTAAATCACAGCACATTCAGTCCAACAATGCCATTTCTAAGAGATCAGAATTCACTACTTACGTCAGGGAAAAGCTCATGCAGTTCCAGAGACAATTGTCGGAGTTGAAGCAGAATCGGTTTGAAGTGCTGCAACAGTAAACAGCGTGACTCTGGGTCCAGTACCTCGATGGTGGAACTCAGCAAAATCAACTGGAAACAGAACAGACAGTCAATGAAATATATAACTAAAGAGCAAGGAGAAATATAAAGAAGGCTCTATAATCTCGTGTTATAGGAACAATTCCCAAGAATGTCATCTTGGTGTAGTGTATCTATAAACAAGGCAACCTACCTCAGTTTATTTCTCTATTGCTTTCTTTCTTTCTCTCTCTCTCTCTCTCTCTCTCATATATATATATATATTATCAATTTAGTACTTACCAACTGTCGAAATGGTAACGAAGGGAATAGTTTATCCAGCTTTGGTAAGACTTCAATCTGTTTCAGAGGAAAAGAAAAAGAAATCACAATGTAAATTAAACAAATATTTGGTTTAGATTTAAATACACTAAATATATAGATGCAGTCGTGGCTGTCCGGTAAGAAGTTTGCCTCCCAACCACATGGTTCTGGGTTCAGTCCCACTGTGTGGCACCTTGTGCAAGTGTCTTTTACTATAGCCTCGGACCGACCAAAGCCTTGTGAGTGAATTTAGTAGATGGAAACTGAAAGAAGACAGTCGTATATATATATATATATATATATATATATATATACACACATGTATGTATGAATGAATGTATATATCTATCTGTGTCTTTGTTCCACTATCACCACTTGACAACCGGTGTTGGTGTGTTTACGTCCCCGTAACTTAGTGGTTCGTCAAAAGCGACCGATAGAATAAATACTAGGCTTTAAAAAAAAAAGTCCTGAGGTCAATTTGTTTAACTAAAAACTCTTCAAAGCAGTGCTGCAGCATGGCCACAGTCAACTGACTGAAACAAGTAGAAGAATAAAAAGAACTGGTTTCGAATTTTGGCACAAGGCCAGCAATTTCAGAGGAAGAGGTTAAGTCAATTACATCAACCCCTGTACACAACTGGTACATATTTTATCAACACTAAAACAATGACAGGCAAGGTCAACCTTGGTGAAATTTGAACCCAGGATGTAAAGACAGACAAAATACTGCTAAGCATTTTGCCCGGCATGCTAACGATTTTGCCAGTTTGTCGCCTTAAATACACTAAATATATTAAGGCTACATATGGTATCACAAGAGCAGTTTATAGAGAGTGGACAATTTGTAGAATGCTGATTATTTGTAGTGTTACTCACATAAAGCTTAGGTCAGTCTGGGGCTGTAGAAGACTTGCTCAAGGTGCCTCAGATAGGAACTGAACCCAAGACCACATTGTTGAGAAATAACTTTTTTAACCACACAGCCATGCCTGGACTTATAAATAGGGTAATTAGACAACATAGTCCTAGATACCACTAATAAGACAGGGTGGGCATGCCGGAATGCTCAGTCAGGTCTCACCTTGATTAAACCACAACAGCTCTACAAATACTTAAGGCTTACTTGCTAATTCAGAAAAAAAAATTGGAAATAATAACAATTGGACAGAATGAAACTCACCACATCCTCTTTTTTGGCCAGAAGGAACTGAAAGGCCTCTTCTACCTTTTGAGCAATTGATAAGGAAACTGGTAAAAAGAGAAAAAAAAAAAGAAATATAGATTTAATTATTCAATTATATAGCATTCATAAAACAAATTAGGTATGTTAATTTATTCAGCAACGATGAGATTATTAAAAAAAAAAAGGCAAACAAAAGAGCTTCTCAACATGGTCGCCAAACCTGCTAGAAATAGCAGCCAAGGTTCCTTCGAGCCAGACTCTAAAGTCTTAAACAAAAAATGAAGGATATAATGAATAATGTAGCCTTAGATACATTATACCTGAATAAAAAGATAGGAGGTCATGACCAGAACATCCTTAAACAATGGTTTCCTACATCTGGGCTGGCCTAAGGAGTTATTGAAATGGTTTGTGCTGGACTATTTATACATCACCATATGTAACCCTTTAGCATTCAGATTGCTTTGTTAAATAAAATGCTTATTTATTCACATAGTCTTTGAAGTAATCATGCATTATCTTGTAGCTTCAAGATTTCGATAATACGAATGCTTATTTTCAGAATGACATTGTAGCAAAGGTGTGAGAGGCCAGACCTCACTGGCTTTGAACATAAAACAAGTAGGGAATTTGGGTCAGATATGTTTGGTTTGAATGTTAAAGGGTTAAAAATAAGGTGAAGATGTGCACAAACACACATATATATACATACATACATACATACACATATGGTGATGAATTTATATGATGTCTTATTTCTTTATTGCCCACAATGGGCTAAACAAAGATGGGGGCAAACAAGGACAGACAATGGGGTTAAAACAATTACATCGACCCCAGTGCATAACTGGTACCTTATTTATCAACCGCGAAAAGATGAAAGGCAAAGTCGACCTCGGCAGAATTTGAACTCAGAATGTAAAGACAGACGAAATACCTATTTCTTTACTGCCCACAAGGGGCTACACACAGAGGGGACAAACAAGGACAGACAAACGGATTAAGTCAATTATATCGACCCCAGTGCGTAACTGGTACTTAATTTATCAACCCCGAAAGGATGAAAGGCAAAGTCGACCTCGGCGGAATTTGAACTCCGAAATACCGCTAAGCATTTCGCCCAGCGTGCTAACGATTCGGCCAGCTCGCCACCTTATGTCTGATGTTTATGTTAGTAAATCATGGTTCCGTTTACAACAATCACAATAACAGCCAAAAGAACAACAAAAACCACAATAAGTATAAGTTATCTTACATCTGAGGAAGATATGCTTTGCAATGGCCTTGCTGTTCTCGTCATTTGAATTCAAGTGTTGCCAACACCAGTAGGTGACAGTGGCCTGCAGCGAACTGAAGAGATTGTGGAGGGGCAGTAACTGGTCATTGGTGGAATTTCGGTTGACCACATCACAAAGGTCACGGTATATCACAGATATCAGATTCTCCAGTAAGGCTAATGTCTTCTGGCTGTCAAAATTCTGAAAGGTCAAGCAAGAAATACAGGAAATGTCAGTATTTCCTAGACAGATATTTTGAATTATAGCACCTACTTTAGGTATTATCTTGTGGTGGTGGTGGTGGTGGTGGCGGCGGCGGTGGTGGTGGTAGTGATAGTAGTAGTAGTAGTGGTAGTAGTAGTAGTAGTAGTGGTGGTAGTAGTAGTAGTAGTAGTAGTAGTGGTAATAGTAGTAGTAGTGGTAGTAGTAGTAGTAGTAGTAGTAGTAGTAGTAGTAGTAGTAGTAGTAGTAGTAGTAGTAGTGGTAGTAGTATGGAAGCATGCAAGGTAACAGTGTGTCACTGCTTCCACCATTTGTTGTTGATTCCCTGAGACTCCCGGTGGATGACACCTTTGCCCCACTCAAGTGGCAACCCTCCAACCATATGGTTTGCTTCCCAACCATATGGATCCGGGTTCAGTCCCACTGCATACCACCTTAGGCAAGTGTCTTTTACTATATAGCCTCAGGCCAACCAAAGCCTTGTGAGTGGATTGGGTAGATAGAAACTGAAAAAAGCTTATTGTATATGTATGTGTGTGTGTGTGTGTGTATGTGTGTGTGTGTGTGTGTGTGTGTGTGTATGTGTGTGTGTGTGTGTGTGTGTGTTTGTCCTCCCACCACTGCTTGATAATAGATGTTGGTGTGTTTACATCCCCATACCTTAGCAGTTTGGCAAAAGGGACCAACAGAATAAGTACCAGGCTTAACGAAAAAAATAAATAAGTACTGGGGTTAATTCACTCAACTAAAAATCCTTCGAGGTGGTACCCCAGTATGGCCACAGTCTAATGAGTGAAACAAGTAAAAGATGAAAACCAACAAACATAAATAAAACAAAGTAGAAAGAGAAAACAAACAATAACATGAAAACGAAGTTGTACCTACCTCAGCTTTGTCTAGGTTCCCACTGGGCAAATATAACAAACTCATTGGATCAGCTGTAGTGTAGAACTGACAGAGGGATTGAAAGACAAGTTGGACAGACGGCTTCTCAATTAATTTCTGCCAATAGAAAACGGAAACAATTTTAGATGCATGCAACCATCACTATCACTATTAATATTATTATCATCATAACCTTCAAATCATCGCTTTCATCATTGACAGAAATGACCTTATACTTGCATATGTATCTAGCCATCATCACTATAAACCTCCCCATATCCCCACCATCAGGGTTGTAGCTAGGGTGGGGAAAGCAGGGCACATGCCCTGGGTGCCACTTTGAGGCGGGTGTAATTTTAGCCAAGATCATTTTCTAATTAAGTCATTTCTATGCGAGTTTCTACTTTTTGGTTGGTGGGGGTGCAATTCTGATGCTTGCCCTGGGCAATTTACCCCAGCTACCCACCTGCCCACCATCATTATTATTATTATTATTATCATGAACATCATCCTCATCATCAGTATAAGAGAACTGACCTTATGAGGATCAGGCTTTCAATATTTACATAACAATTATTTTAGGAATGTTACTACACTCTCTGAGTGGTTGGCGTTAGGAAGGGCATCCAGCTGTAGAAACTCTGCCAAATTAGATTGGAGCCTGGTGTTGCCATCCAGTTTCACCAGTCCTCAGTCAAATCGTCCAACCCATGCTAGCATGGAAAGCGGACGTTAAACGATGATGATGATGATGATATAATGACTTTCTTAAAATAATCATTCTCCAACATACACTGCAAGAAAAATTTATCATCATAACCTTCAAATCGTCGCTTTCATCAATGACAGAAATTACCTTACATTTGAATGTATCTAGCCATCATCACTATAAACCTCTCCATATCTGCACCATCATTATTGTCTTCATCATCATCAGCTATCATCAGTATAATATAAATTACCTTTAGAGTACTAGGCTCTCAATATTTACACAATATATATTTCAGGAATGTTACATGCATGGCTCAGTGGTCAGAGCATCAGGCTCACAATCGTCAGGTAGTGAATTCGATTCCTGGACTGGACAGTGTGTTGTGTTCTTGGGCAAGTTACTTTATTTCACACTGCTCCAGTTCACTCAGCTGTAGAAATGAGTTGTGATGTCACTGGTGCCAAGCTGTATCAGTCTTTGCCTTTCCCTTGGACAACATCAGTGGCATGGAGAGGGGAGGCTGGTATGCATGGACGACTGCTGGTCTTTCATAAACAACCTTGCCCAAATTTATGCTTCAGAATGTAACTTCGTAGGTGCAATCCCATGGTCATTAATGACCAAAGAGGGTCATGAATGACCATGGAATTGCACCTTAAAATCACTCCCAAACATATACTCCAAGATAATTCATATTAAATATTGAGTGACATATGAATGATTTGATTGAGAGAATTTGAGTGGCTCCAAACACATCAAGGTTGAAAAGACCCAAACATGGTTGAAATCAAGATCTTTTAGATTTTGTTAGATGTACATGATGCCTCTAAGCATTATAACAAACACTGTTTTAGAACAACTATACAAATACTTCCCTATGCACACACATACACTATCAAATATATATATATACATATTTTAATCAAACACTGGTTCTGTTGCATGTAACAGATTTCTATGTGTGTGTCTGTGCAGACAGATAGATATATAGATAGAAACAGAAAGAATACATTATCGAGTTTTTGTTAAAAATATTCTACCACTGACCTCAACATCATCCATCAAATTGAGGAGTTTACTGCCACGGGATTCTTTGTCTGGGAAAAACACTGCAGCACCTTAAAAAGGGAATATGGAGAGTGAGTGAGAGTGTGAGGAAGGGAGGAAGAGAGGGTGAGTGAGTGAGTGAGTAAGTAATGGAGTGTGAGTGAAAGTGTAAGGGATTGTCAATAAGTGAATAAGGAAGATTGTGTGTGCATGTGTAAAGTAGATTGAATGAGTGTGAGTAAAGGAGTGAGTGAGAGTGTAACTGTAAAGGAGAGTGAGGGAGAGAGCGAAAAGGAGTGAGTGGAAACAAAATAGAAGGTAAGAGGAAATAACAGTTCACTTGGAAACTTTATTATTATTTATTAATAATAACTTCTAATCAAGTCACAAATCTTTAACCCCTTAGCATTTAAACCAGCCAGATGTTGAGGTCTACCTGTTTAATGTTCAAACTGGCCAGATCTAGCCTCTCACACCTACCCTACAATGTCTTTCTAAAAATAAGCAGCCATATCATTGAAATATCAAAGCCATGAGCTAATGCCAGATTAATTCAAAATAATGTGAATAAATAAGCATTGTATTTTGGTAGAGTAATCTGAATGCTAAAAGGTTAAGGAAACGCATAAAAAACAGCCTCAACCTCAGTATATTACTGGTGCTTGTTAACCTTGGTAGGTTTAGAACTCAGAAAGTCGAGGAAACAAAACTAAACATTGCCAATCATTTAATGTAAACAATCTACTATCTCTGCTAATCAAACAATGATTTATAATATACATCATTCTTTTATTTTTTCAATCAATCAGTTCTGCCCATGTTGGAGCACTAACTTCAAGGGTATATACACGAGGGGACTAGTCAATTACATCGACCCCAGTGTATTACTGATACTTATTTCAGTGACCTCAAAAGGATGAAAGGCAGTTGACCTCGATGGAATTTGAACTCAGAACATGAGGACAGATGAAATGCTGCTAAGCATTCTGCCCCGCGTGCTAAAGAATCTGCCGGCTCACCGCCTTATTGATGATAATAATAATAATAATAATAATAATAATAATAATAATAATAATAATCACCATCATAAATCAGTTGTCGGATCATTTTGTACATAGGATTCGTGTTGTCACATTGATTGTCCAAAGTCTGACATAAATAGTGGAACATGTCTACAATGGCAGCCTGAAAATGAAAAAAATAAACAACAAATTAATCATTTGTATAGAGCTGCTGTTGTTGGAGGTGATAGTGGTTCAATTCTCACACACACCACACTCTCTTTCTCTCTCTCTCTTGTGGACAATGGATATTGGTAACAAAGAAGTATACAAGCCTTTTATAGTCTTCACTGCTTCTGCTGCCAAAGTGGAGATTGGTGACAGGAGGCAAGGACAGGTTCTTTATATTACAGAGTCTACATTCTATTCATTTTGACAGTGAAGATCAGTGGCAGAAGGAGTGGATAGGAAGCACAACCCCCACCCCTATCCCATACACCATATTGACACAAAACACACTGGTGACAAAAAAAGAGGGATTAATAACAAGAACCCCTTACAGAATCTCCAGAGGGATTTGTAGCCCCCTTAGAGGCTCGCCACCATGATATCTACATACTCTTTCCTTGCTTGTATTTATTTTATCTTTTACTTCTTTCAGTTTCTGCCAACCAAATCAACTCACAAGACTTTAGTCAGACCAAGGGCATAGACAAACAGCAGCAGTAATTTTATTCAGCTGAATACACATCATTGATTGGTTGAAATTATCGAAATACGACAACTTTAACACGAAATAACTTTGAAAATATAAACTTTTCTCAACAACGCTAAGAGTAAAAGATGTTTTATATGACACATTCTACCAGTGTCCGAAGTTCGAAAGTGTTTAGTTACAAAGAATTAATTTCTCGATGTGTCGTTCAAAGGGAAAAGATCCCAATAATCAAACTGAATCCTGTCAGCATTCTTCCAACACCCTTAACGGCCTTTGTTTCAATTAATTATGAAAATAATGAAGAATTTGGTAAAATAATTTTGTCACTACTAAGATTGTATTTGAAGCAAAAATTAACCTGAAATATGTTGGAAGGTTTTAATTTAGATCACTTTAAAACAGGAAATTTGTATCAGAGCCAGGGGTGGTCTTGGGCGGGTTGGTATCAAAAGGGTTAAAACAGTTCTACAAAGAAATAAGATGAGCAGAGTGAAAGAAGTGTCAGTTGGGAATGAACTAACCTTTTGATCTTCATTCAGTGATGTCATGACGGGTAAGAGACAATGAAGGAGTCGGATCAAAGCACCAGCTTTTTCAAAGTTCTCCCTACAAAAAAAAAAAAATTATTTCATTTCTAATGGTGGAATCTAAGTAGATGAATCTATAAATAATAATAGCATGAAAGCCATTTGGTTGAAAAACCCTTTTGATAGAAAAAGTTAAAGGCTTCCCCAGAGAGTTGAACCTACATTTGTACACAGGACATAAAATATTATTATCATGGTGGATGGATAGACAAACAGACAGATGGATGGATGAAGAGAGATGAAGACTTATTAGTTAGTCAGAGAATACAAAGCAGTGTTCATGACCTTTGCTGGACTACACACCTAATTAGAGAAAAGCTTATGTGGTTGAGAAAAGGTCTGAACTTCTGCAGACCAATATCTGCTGTGGAAACGTGCATGAGGAGAAATAAGAAACAAAATTTAGAAAATCAACAGGGTTCAGAAAACAACAAAGAAACTATTAAAATTATAAATAGGTCACTTACTCTTTTATATAAATGCGGAAAAGATTCCAAATGTCCTGGACTGGTATGTCATCGACATCTAACACGTCAAGTCGGTTCACTTTTTTGGTGCTGAACTGCAAAAAAATAATAAAGTATATATAGAGAAATATACATGTACATATGTACATTGCATTGAATATCATCAATAAGAAGTAAAACCGGTTTGTAAATATGTACTTTGAAATATTTAATTATATATTTTTGTAATTATGGACTTTGGAATGTTTAATAATGTATTTTTAAATGATTTCAATGTAAAAATGTAATTGGGAATCCATAATTTTGAAACAAGTTAAATATAGTAATGTATTTTGGATATGATATTTCAGGATATGAACTAAAGTATTTTGAAATAATTTAGTTGGAATAACTCATTATTCAATGTATATTATTGTGTTCTATATTTAAGAGATGAGGACTGCACCAAGCTCTATTTTTCTACTTTGGAAAGTGGTTGACATTAGAAAGGGCATCCATCTGTAGAAACCTTGCCAGAGTGTTCTGTGGGTGCTTTTCACATGGCACCAACACCAATGAGGTCACCAAGTAACTTGCAAAACTAGATACCTCAACTGAGTGTGGATGTAATATTGAGGGAGGTAGCTTTATGACAGCTTGATGTGAGGTTATAGTATGATAAAGGGACAGAAACAGGTCCCTTGGATGGAGAAAAGGTCAGTGGTTACCCCAATATAATACATGCAACTAATTAATAGTTGAATCCACTTTGAGACTCACACTTAAAATTATTTACTTCACATTTTCTCAGATGTGAGACAGAGAATGAAGAAGAAAGTAGGGAAGGTGAAAAAGTGAAACGGAGACAATACCTGCACTTGTGCCAAATCTATCAGGAAGTTCAGAATGAGAGTCTGTATCTCATTGACAGTTACCAATTCTTTCTTTGGATTAAACAATGGTTGTGGCTGAGGGATGAGAACAAAAGAGAGTTTAGTGTTATGGTGGAAAATTGTTTCGCTGATTTACTGAATGAACATGGTCAAATATACAAAAGTGAACAAGGATCCCCACAAATATCATCATCATTGTCATCACCATTGCTTAAGTATACACCTCCCCATGCTTGCATTGGCCAGACAGAATTTGTTGAGGCATATTTTCTACAGCAAGAAAAGTCCTGCTACTAGGGTCAGAGTACGTCTGGGAACAATAGAGGTAGAGAGATGGTTTCACACTCTTCAAAACGCTGGAACTATATATATAAAATGGGAATTGCATTTTGTTTATGTTGATTACAGTTACAAAAACAAACAATACAACAAGGATAAGAAATATCATATAGACTTACAGGTAGCATTCTTGAGAAGGTAATCTTTTTGTGGAAACCAGAGAACTGTATGGACTTCACACCCAGTTTCCCACTGGTGTCACTTCGAGGCTCCAAAAACTTCACTAACACAAACTGGTAAAATATATACAGAACACATTCATTATACATACTAATAAAAAACAATAACATTTATATATAATATAGAATAAAATACTACACACACACACACACACACAAGTAACTGAATAATATGCAATAGATAAATAGATGGGTTATAAAGAATGGGTTATAAAATGTTTTATATTTATCAATATCATGTATACCCCACCACCCACAATTAATTTTTTAAAAATGTCATTCAAACAAACGACTAAACTAACCTTTCCTTCTGGATACCAAAGAACTGGAATTTCCAACTCGTCCCTGGGTGGGAAAATAAAAACAAATTAAACTACCATATCACATTGTCATTTCTTTCCTGATGTGAGTGTATACTTGTATGAAGTTCTGTGTGTGTGTGTGTGTGTGTGTGTGTGTGTGTGTGTGTGTGTGTATAGCCATGTATGGGGGATAGCCATGTGTCAGTATCTGTGTACGTGTGTGTGTGTAGCCATGAGTGAGTGTGTATGTAGGTAATCATGTATGTATGTTGCCATGTATAGGCGGACATGTAAGTGATCAAGCCTGGCTTTAACCCAAAGCCGGGCTTGATCAAACAGATCTATGATCAAAGGCCTTCCAACCATGACCACGCCATCCTATTTTCAAATATATGATTGTATCTAGAACTACAATATCTAATGTATTCTTCTGTTAAGATAGTTGAGAGAGAATCGGCTTTTATTTCTAGCAAATCAAGAGAACATGTAGAGGCATTGTTTGTAACTCAAAATGAAGTTTATATGTAAATGTATGCAAGTGGAGTATATATACAAATGTATATACATAGTGAGAATGTAAGTATATATATGTGCATGTAGACATATGAGTGTAGTGTGTACATTGATGCATAATTGTGGTGTGTACGTAGATGTATATATATGTATGTGTGTGTTGTGTTATCATCATCATCATTATATAACATCAGTTGTCCATGCTGGCATAGGTTAGATGGTCTGAACAGAGCTGGTAAGACTCCAGTATGATTTGGCATGGTGTCTATGGCTGGATGCCTTTCCTAACACCAACCACTCCAAGAGTGTAATGGGTGCCTTTTATGTGCCACCAGCACAGGTACCATTTGCATGACACCAGTATCTGCCACAACTACGATTTCACTTTGCTTGGCTTCTTGATGTATGTGTGTAGATGTATATGTTTATAGTGCACATATTATATACATGTATATGTGTTGTGTGTATACTGTTGTATATGTGTTTGGCACATATGTGAATGTATGTGTGCATGGTGTATATATACAATCCTAATATCACACACAAGAGGAGGCCTTTATGCTTTCCAACTTGTCCACAAAAACAATAAATAAATAGAGTAGCTACATACCAGGTGTCTTCAAAATGAAAGGCAGCCACTGGATCATTTTCTGAATAGGGTACACTCAGCTCCTGACTATAAACAGAGAAAAGTATAAGTCATCATCATCATCATCATCGTTTAACGTCCGCTTTCCATGCTAGCATGGGTTGGACGATTTGACTGAGGACTGGTGAAACCGGATGGCAACACCAGGCTCCAGTCTGATGGATATATATATATATAACATTAGTGTACATTTAAACACAAAAGAGGTGACCCTTAACAGGCAGCCTTACACGCTAGAAGGAGCAGTCAAAACATCCAAAACCACATTTAAGAGTAATTTCGAAGGGAATGGAAAATGAAAACTTTTACCTTGTTTTTTACAGTCATACCTAGGTTTCGAACTTTAATTAGCAAATAAAATAATTTGCTAAACGAAGTTCTCATCAGTGGCAACGCCAAAACACTAACATATAATTTAGAGACAGAATAACACATGACTCATCATTATATATTATAATTTTTCAAATTCACTGCACAGGCGTGATTTCAGTCGGCAGCAAATGAAAAAATGCCGAATTACTAAATATGAATACATGAATATATATATATATATACATAAAATAAAAAATACACTTTGTGTACAGGACATCACCAACAAGTGAAAAATGCATAAACACACAAGAGAAAAGTACAGGACAAAATACAGTCAGTCATGATGGAAGGACTTTTGTGCAGTAGGGTAGACAGTGAGATTTCAATCTACCTGTCATGAATGTAGAAAAGAACAAACTAAAGACATACGCCAAGTGAGACTGGATATCCTGCTGGGTCCATTCATCATAGGCTGAGTATTTACTAACATGGTCATCTTGACAGAAATCATTTCTGAAAGTAAAAAAAAAAAAAAATCAAAGAAAATGACAGAGTTAAAAGATCTTAGTATCAGAAATTGGAATAAATAAATAAATAAATAAATAAATAAATAAATAACAATGGTTTCAAATTTTGGCACAAGGCCAGCAATTTCGGGGGAAGGGATAAGTCAATTACATCAACCCCATTGTTCCTCCGATACTTAATTTACTGACCCTGAAAGGATGAAAGGCCAAATCAACCTCAGCAGAATTTGAACTCAGATTGTGAAAATGAGCAAAATGCTGTTAAGCACACACATACACAGATACTGACACATGGCTACCCTCCACACATGGCTACACACACACACACACACACACACACACACACACACACACAGAGGGAGGGAGGAAGGAAGGAAGGACAGGTAAAGAAACAAAGGGGAAAAAGAATAAAGAAAAAGCAAAGAATAAAAAGTGTAGAAAGAAAGAAGGAAAGTAGGTAAAAAAAAAGCCTTAGTTACATACTGATCACCGTAGACAAACACCAATCCTTGTCTGGAACCACGAGAACCACTGATTACCTGAAGACAATGAGAGTAAAAATATAATGAGATACTTAAAGATAACCAGCTAATTTGGGGTTAAGAATTGCATGCATGTGTGTGTGTGTGTGTGTGTGTGTAACAAAAGAGAAGAGTGGGAAAATTTGGTATATTTTTAGTGCCATGTTACATATGGCCGTTTTTCCAGACCTGTAGCATTTTGCTTAGCTAAACCCTTATCCATTGAAGCAACAAGAGAGCTCATTATTGTGCAATATAACATAAGCAGATGATCTGGTGTCTGCTCCTTCGCGACAGCCAGATGAATAGTGTGGACAAGGGAATTCTTCACGGTGGAACTGAACTCAAGAGCTGTGAGTTAGTAATCCAACAATATCTATTTAGTCATTTCACTAACTGCAACAGGATAGAAGTTTCGAGAGGTGAGTCAAATGATTAAGAATGTTCTAAAGAGCCCCCTCCTCTATATCCTCCATCAAGTATTCAATCTGATATGTAATGGTTGATGCTATGGTGGAACAGTTAAACAGTTTGGAGCATTTTGTTTTCTCTACTGTCCACTCCATAGGGTACTGGCTGTTGGGGCCAAAGAGAAGATAGCCAAGGTGGACAACAAAAATAACGTGAAGAATAAACATGGAAATATGTTGTCTATGCTGTGATGAAGAAAAGTTATGAAGAGATGGAGCTGGAAAAAAAATGAGACATGTAAAAGAAATACAAGTACAAAAGGAAGAAAATGATGATGTATAAAAGAGATGATGATGTATAAAAGAGATGATGATGTATAAAAGAGATGATGATGATGATGATAACACTGGTAATGATGACAAATACGATGATGATGATCATCATCACAATGATGACAACAATGAGAACGGTAATGACAATGATGATGATGATGACAGCAATGAAGACAATAACAAAGATGACAATGAAGATGATGATGACACTGATGAAGATGATGATGTCACTGATGAAGATGATGACGATAATAAAGAGGACAATGTTAATGATGACGATGATGATGATGATGATGTTGCTGACAATGACAATGGCGTTTTATGAAATGAATTCAACTCACCTTGATCATCAACTTCGTTAAGGTAACGAAATCAGGAGCCTTGAAGAAGAGGTCAACACTTTTCCTGCCTTCCGTAAGGTAAACTATAGGGAGACAGGAAGACAGAAAAAAGAGAGGGTATGAGGAAAGAGAGAAAGTTGACAAAGAAGATAGAGAGGTGGGCGTGTGTGTATGCACATGTATGTGTGCGTTCATTTACCTCCAGTGCCAAAATGTTCTATCATCAGAACAGACTGAATTTCAGCTGTGACAAACCATCAGCATCCAAAAAGCTATACTCAATTGTCTTATTCTGGGATAGAGAGGACAAGGCAACTCTGTAGTGCTGGTGCAATGATGAAATGCACCAAGTGCACTGTGTAAAGTGGTTAAGGTTAGGAAAAGTTTCCAGCCATAGAAACCATGCTAAAATAAAACATGCAAGTAAATTTGTGTCTAATAAAAAATTACTTAATAAATATTTATATACTATAAAAGTTATTAAATGCAAAAAGGGTGTTACTTCTGCCGCACCCTGTATATACAGGGAGCTTCCACACAGTTTCCATCTACCAAATTAACTGAGAAGGTATTGGTCGGACCAGGACTAGAGAAGACACTTGCACACTATGGGATCAAACCCAAAACAACAGAGTTACAAAGCGAACATCTTAACCACATGGCCATGTCCACACCTTTAGGGGGAAAAAGGTTAAATAAAGCAGAACATTAGTATGGAAAGAAATCTAACCTTGAATGCTTCGTAGATTCGTAGTATTGCTGCTGCTGCTACTGTTGTTGCTGTTTTGCTTTGATTTGTCTTCTAGTTGTCCTCCTTCGCAACCACACAATGGCAAGTAGAAAGAACTGGCTGGAATATACAAAACAGGAATCAAAAAACATAGTAAAAGAGTTAGGTGATTGATAAGCTAATGATAACACCTGTGCATAGTCATTCAATTTGTTACTGTTGTGTCGATGCCCCCCAGGCAAAGAAGTAGGATCTCCCAAGACATATAAATAGAGGTAGTCTGGCCGTGGTAGGTGAGTTGAGTAGCAGTCGAGTAGCAGTTGTGTAGCGGTTGAGTAGAGATCATCTGAAGGTGCTAGATAGCAGTAGCTTTGAGACATAACAGTTACAATAGCAGCCAAATCTCACTCAAATTATACCCTATTTTAACTTCTCAAAATCTGGCATAAACCCATCATCATCATCGTCGTCGTCATTTAACGTCCGTTTTCCATGCTGGCATGGGTTGGACGGTTTGATTGGGTACTGGCAAGCCAGGAGGCCGCACCAGGCTCCAATCTGATCTGGCAATGCTTCTACAGCTGGATGCCCTTCTTAACGCCAACCACGTTCGGATGGTGCTTTTTACATGCCACCAGCACAAGGAGCCAGTCGGGCAAGTCTGGCAGCGATCCACGCATGAATGAATGGTGTTTATTGTGTGCCACCAGCACTGCTAACAGCCACAACTACAATTTCCATTTGATTGTGATGTGATTTGATTTTGATTTACTTGACTCAATAGATCTCCTCAAGCACGGAATGTCACCCAACAATTCAAAGGTACTTTTTAAATGGGCTGGTTGTGCGACACTGGTGTAGGCCACAGGTGTGATCCCACTTTCCTTGCCAGGTCTTCTCAATCACAGCATATACTCTTTTAATAGTATACCCAACTCAATCGAGAGGTCTCATCTTGCAACTTAATTGGTGACCTCACTAGCATTAGTACCATGTTAAAAAAAAACCTATACTCACTGTAAAAGTGTTAGTATTAGGAAGAGCACCCATCTGTAGAAACCATGACATAGGAGAGTGACAACAGTCAAATCTTGTGCAAATTACACCCTACATTAACATGTAAAAACTTGGCATAAAGCCACCTGTCTCAGTACTACATCTCCACTCGATTGAGGGGTCTTGTCTTACGAGGTACTCGGTGATCTCATTAGGGCCAGTGCCATAAAACAAGCATCCAGAACAGTCTGTAAAGTGGTTAGGATGGGTATCCAGCCACAGAAACCGTGCCAAAGTAGAGATTGGAACTCAATGCCGCTTTATGGCTCACAGGGTCATGTTAAATTATCCGACCCATGCCAGCATGGAAAACAGATGTTAAACGATGATGATGATGAGGAGGAGGAGGTCTTACACAAAGAAGGATACGATAGTATTTCTGTTCTGGCAATACTTACATTGCTTCTCCAAAGCTGTGTTTTTCGATTTTATCATTTTGGTCATCAGTTGATTGCAAGATAAACTCAGATCAGGAAAATCTGCCAAAAAAAAAAAAAAAATTTTAATTATAAATTAATATGTGTATTCTCTTATTCTCTTATTTGTTTCAGTTATTTGACTGCGGCCATGCTGGAGCACCGCCTTTAGCCGAGCAAATCAATCCCAGGACTTATTCTTTGTAAGCCTGGTACTTATTCTATCGGTCTCTTCTGTTGAACTGCTAAGTTACAGGGACATAGAGGCACCAGCATCAATTGTCAAGCAATGTTAGGGGGTACAAACACAAACATATACACACACACACACACACACATATATATATATATATATATACATATATATATATATATATATATATATATATATATATATACACACACATATATATGACGGGCTTCTTTCAGTTTCCATCTACCAAATCCACTCACAAGGCTTTGGTCGGCCCAAGGCTATAGTAGCAGACACTTGCCCAAGGTGCCACTAAGCATTTCACCCGGCGTGCTAACGTTTCTGCCAGCACGCCGCCTTACGGAAGAACTTCTGTCAAGCAATTTGTTCAATGCACCAACAGATCTGTAAGCTCCCCACCCACCTCCTTAAAAAGCAATAACATGACCCCTTCACACTTACTTTGTAATACTTTGATTGTGCTGATTAGTCCTTTAACGCTTCCACGAGCCATGTTAAAGCTAAGAAGAATGTCCAGGTCAGCAGGTACAACACGGCCTGTGCTGTCACTGAAGGTTTCGGGGGAAAAAAGAAAAAGATTAAAAAAATATTATTAAGTAACAAAACAAAAAAAACACCAAATGCAATACAAAGTATTAGGTTGATGAAAAAGTTTGTGTGCCATGTTAAAATAATGCTTTTTTATATATTTTTGTGGTGTGTGTGTACATTCAGTTCATGTCATGTTCAATGGTGACTCACTGTGTTCGTCGAAAACACCCTTTGTTTCAACAAAACAATGCAAAGCCGCATACTGCCAGAAAGACCAGCAACAAGATTGAAGAATTGGACGGTGTGGAAGTTCTGCCGCATCCAGCTTATAATCCAGGCATTGCTCCAACTGATTATGGTCTCTTTCGATCAATGCAGCGCTTTATGAAAGGTCGCTGATTTGAGTCATTCGACGAAGTTGAAGAAGCCCGTCAAGAATTTTTCGATTCAAAGCCAAAGGATTGGTACTTTGACCAAATTCGAAACTTGCAAATCGTTGACAGAAGGTCATGGAAAATGATGATGCAAGATGTAAGACAGAAATATAGGCAGAAGTGTGATGTAACAGGAGAGAGATTGAGAAGAAAAAAAGGGTGAGAGAAAGAGATATAGATACAGAGGTACACAGATAACAGGAGAAATTTACAGAAAAAGATAGAAAGAGTGATCTGTAAGTGTTACTACTCACAAGACGACATCAGTGAGGAAGTTATCCACTTCTTTGAGTACATTTTTACTGAGGAAGTACGGTCTTTCATTGCTAGCTTGTGACAATGATAATGGTTGCATGTGAGTGAGAGCACTCCTGGAAATGAAGAGAAAGAATAAACAACCATTAAGAATTACTTCTCTTTTTGTTTTTATTTAACCCACTTAGCACCAACCCACTTGAGCCCACCCCAACTTCTATCATATAAACTTCCTGTTTTAAAGTGATTTAAATGAAAACCATTCATGAAAATTTCATAATATATTTATGTCCCAAACACCAACTTAATAATCTTTTCTGTTATAGGCACAAGGCCTGAACCTGTTGGTGGTCGATTACATGAACTCCGGTGTTTAAATGATACTTATTTCATCGAAAGGGAAAGTCAACCTCAGTGAAATTTGAATTCAGAACATTAATGCAGTCTGTGTAACTGCATACAATGTGGCTAGGTTTTCATTTACCCATGTCTTTTCTACCACCATCGAGAGCAGAAACATCTTAATCCCACAGAGTCTGCAACAAAAAATTACCAACCTTGTTCTCAAAAGAATCTTCCGCTTCAAAGTCTTGTCATTGGGCATCACCGATGTGATCCACATTGAGAGAAGCTGGATAAACCAAACTGCAGAAGCATCCGCTACACTTAATCCAGGATCTTTAGCACGTAATCTGCAAGTAGATTGTAGGCAATATATAAACGTATATATATATATATAGGTAGGAGGGCTCGAAAAGGGGTCTCAGGGAGTAGCGTTCCTGTCTTCCTGAGCTAGCTTTCCACCACATTTCTTAAAAATCATGGTAGAGGCCTTGATCTCGGGACCACTCATGTCTAGAAACTGAGAATGGGGATAAGCAAGGGCATGCTCTCTATACAAAATCCAGCTCCAAAAAAGCCTCATGATAGCAAAGGAGAATGGGTACCAGCCAGCCCAAAGGTTGGGGGTGGGCTGCACCTGCCTACCTCAGTTGCTATGGCATTGAGGTAGATCTGACCACCCTCATTAACAGGGACAAAACCTGGGTTTAAAACACTTGATGATGATGATGATGATGATGATATACACACACACACACACACAAGTGTAGGCACAGCATTGTCAAATAGTTAAGAAAGACACCATTTCGAGCGTAGCCGTTTTCGTGCGGTTGACACGTAAAAGCACCTACTACACTCTCTGAGTGGTTGGCGTTAGGAAGGGCATCCAGCTGTAGAAACTCTGCCGAATTAGATTGGAGCCTGGTGTTGCCATCCGGTTTCACCAGTCCTCAGTCAAATCGTCCAACCCATGCTAGCATGGAAGGCGGACGTTAAACGATGATGATGATGATGATGATATGCTTCACAACCACAAGGTCCCTGATTATTTCATTGCACCACATATTCGACAGAAACAAGGATGTGCTGAAAAGCTACTGGTTTTAAGGGCATCACAGAAGGCCTGGCTGGAGGGCCACCACATGGTGGCCAGAGTTGGTGTGTTTACCTCCCTGTAACTTAGTAATTCAGCAAAAAGGGAGCAATAGAATAAGTACTGGGATTCAAGAAACAAGTCCCATAGTCAACTTGTTCAACTAAAACCCCAAAAGGTGGTGCCCCAGCATGGCCACAGTCAAATGACCGAAAACAAGTAAAAGATACAAATGAAATATAAAGGAATGGACATTACTTACCGGTACCCAACAGCTTTGACCCCATGTACCCTGGTGTCACATCCGTCGCTATGGCAACGCTTGATGTTGATTTGGATAACTGGGAATTAAATATAAAATCAGGCAAAAATACAAAAATACCTATTTTGTAATGTTTAAAACAAGGCATTAATATCGTTTCAGTATTAGAATAGCATTTATTTAAGATGCGGTGTGGTGTGGTGTGGTGTGTGTGTGTGTGTGTGTGTGTGTGTGCGTGCGTGTGTGTGTGTCTGTGTCCCTGTGTGTGAGTGTATGCATGTCTCTGTGCTTGTGTGTGTGGGTGTATGTCTGAGCTGGTGTATGTGTCTGTGCTTGTGTGTGTGTGACTCTGTGCTTCTGTGCGTGTGTGTGTCTCTGTGCTTGTGTGTATGCGTGTGTCTGTGCTTGTGTGTGTGTGCATGTGTACCTGTGCTTTTGTGTATGTGTTCCTGTGTGTGTTCCTGTGTGTGTGTGTGTGTGTGTGTGTGTGCATACGTCCCTGTGCTTGCGTGTATGTGTCCGTGTGTGTGTGTGTGTGTGTGTCTGTGCTTGTGTGTATGTGTCCCTGCAAACAAACAAGGATTGGTGACAGGAAGGCCATCTGGCTGTAGAATATCAGCCTTGACAAATCCCATGTGACCCATCAATGCACAGAAACAGTAACGTGGATCTTATAATGATGATGGGGACAAGGCTTTTATAGGCATTAAAATAGACAGAAGTTCTGGATTACAGAAACGGACAGGGTTTGATCCCAAAACTGTGAATTCTCTGAATAATAAAATTAAATTAAATAATTAACTGATTTGACATTTTATAGAGATGCTGAATGAAAACAAGGTGAAAAGAAGTCAAGGCAAAAAAAAAGGGCAGCATTATTGAAACGTAATATTTCAGCATTTCATATTAAATTAACGACGAGGAGGAAGAAGAGAGGAGGAGGGGTGGGGGAAGAAAAAGAAGAAGCCACCATAATCATTTTCAAATAAACAAATGAACAGAAGTCAATAAATCAAATTCATCTTACTTGGGAAATATGTGGTCAGATTCTCAATCAGAACATAATCACCATTCACATGACTGAAAAATATACAATTAAAAACATAATTATTTCATATACACACACACACGTGTGTGTATACATATATATATATATATATATATATATATAATTCAAAGGTAAAAAACACAACAAACAGAAATCACCAAAACATAACAAGCAGGAAAAGTGTGTATATGTATATGTGTGTATATGTATATATGAGGCAAAGACAAGTGATCGAGACCTTTGGAGATATGCTGTGCTTGAGAAGACCCGGCAAGCCAAGTGAGACCATAACTGTGGCCTATGCTGTGTGACCAGCCCATTTAAGAGTACCCTTCAATCATTGGACAATAAACTATGCTTGCGAAGACCTGTTGAAGCAAGTGAAATCGCTGTCGTGGCCAATGACAGTACCACCTGATTGGCACCCGTGCCAGTGGAACATAAAAAGCACCATTCAAGCGTGGTCATTGCCAGGACCGCTGACTGGCTCCTGTGCTGGTGACACGCAAAAAAAAAGAAGCACCATTTGAGCATGGTCATTGCCAGTGCCACCAGACTGGCTCCTGTCTAGGTGGTATGAAAAAAGCATCATTTGAGCATGGCCAATGCCAATACTACCTGACTGGCCCTCATGCTGGTGGCACGTAAAAGCACCCACTACACTCTCAGAATGGTTGGCGTTAGGAAGGGCATCCAGCAGTAGAAACTTTGCCAGATCAGATTGGAGACTGGTGCAGCCTTCTGACTCGCCAGACCTCAGTCAAACCGTCAAACCCATGCTAGCATGGAAAGTGGACGTTAAACGATGATGATGATGATGAGGGAGAGAGAGAAGGAGAGATAGGTGGAGACATGTACAGAGAGAAACATGAACACAGAGAGAAAGCAAGAGAGACAGAGAGAGATGGGTGGGAGAGAGAGAGAGAGAGAGAGAGAGATAGTAATGTATGATGCACTAACTTTGGAATCCTCAGTTCTTTGATTTCTTTCAGCAGACTGGTTGTCTTGCCAACAGAGATAGAGACCAGTTGTGGCATATAACTTTGGTCTAGTGATGACACATTCATGGACAGCTGTTTTATTACTACATTGTTCTTGATTCTTAATCTGCCAATAGAAACAATACAAAGGTTAACAAACTGACAGCCTAGTGAACACACACACACACACACACACACACACACTCAAGAGATATTGACAGCCTACTAAAACATCATCATCATTTTAATGTGCACTTTTCCTTGCTTGCATGGGTTGGACAGAGGTCATTAAGTTAGATTTTTCTATAGCCTGACATGCTTCTTATCACTGACCGTCATCTGCTCCCACGCAAAGTAATATTTCCTCATGGCCTGACAAGTTTTTCTACAATGTTGGAAATAAACGACACTGCTTGTATGGCAGTGACACTCATTTACAATTATCATGCAATGTCGACAGATGGACGGATACACACACACACAACAGGCTTCTTTCAGTTTCTGTCTCATCCACTCACAAGAGATCAGTTGGTCTGGAGCTATAATAAAAACACTTGCCCACCATGCCACACAGTGGGACTGAACCTGGGACCATGTTGTTGGGGAGCAAACGTCTTAACACACAACCACACTTGAGCTTAACACAATAGAGATATAAAACACATCAATTATACTGGTAACACAAGAAGAAAACATTTAACACATTAACCATAGTCATCACTTGTAAGCAAATGTGCAGAAATTCTTTACCTGATCCAATGAGATCTGCAAGTTCCATCTGATTGCCAATAGGAAGAAGTATTGCCGTTCAAAAGACTGGAAACAATAGAATTGCTCGTTACTGTTGTATTTTAAATGGTAAAAATGCGTTTTGCTATTTAAAAATATTGTTTTTGTTTTTTAATATTGTAAAACAAATGTAGAATCAAAAGAAAACAATCATAAATAAATATATAATGACCAAAACTAAAAACACAAATATTGATTCACTAACTTGCATCGGAGACAGAAGTCCAAGTGAAGTGAGAGATGATCTCTTTTCAGTTTCTGTCTACCAGATCCATCCATAAAGTTTTAGTCTACCAAGGTCAATAGTAGAAGATACTTGCCCAAGGTATCACACAGTGGGACTGAACCCGGGACCATGTGGTTAAGAAGTAAACTTCTTGAGCACTTTGGCCACCAATCAATCATCATCAGGCATTACAGGTAATAACCAAACCAGCTTCTTGTGGCTATCATTAATGCATAATTAGAAACAGATAACCTAACTAAAAATCATCATCATCATCATCATCATCATTATCGTTTAACATCCGCTTTCCATGCTGGCATGGGTTGGACGGTTTGATTGAGGACTAGCAAGCCAGCAGGCTGCACCAGGCTCCAGTCTGATCTGGCAAGGTTTCTACAGCTGGATGCCCTTCCTAATGCCAACCACTCCAAGAGTGTAGTGGGTGCTTTTACGTGCCACTGGCGCAGGAGCCAGTAAAGCGGTACTGATATTGACCATGTTTAGACAGTGCTTTTTACATGCCACCGGCACGAGAGCCAGTCAGAAGGCACTGGCAAGCGGGAATATATATATATGTAAACGTTGAACGATGAAAATGACTGCTCAACACCACATTGGTGGATAGAATTTGTTTGTTTGTGAATTAAGGCTACCATTGGTTTCATGTTAAGAAAAATAGGAAAATATCTTAATATCTCAACAGTTTTTCAAGATGGTCACATGGAGGAATGGTGTACATCTCCATCACCATCATTTAATGCCCATCTTCCATGCTGGCATGGGTAGAATGGATTTACAAGAGCTGGCAAGCCAGAGGGCTGCACCAGGCCCCAGTCATCTGTTTTGGCATGGCTTCTACAGCTGGATACCCTTTGTAATGCCAACCACTTGACAGAATGTATTGTGGGCTCTTTACGTGGCACCAGCATGTGTTTTTAACATGGCGCCAGCACAGGAGACACACACATACATAGACACACCTGTGGTCAAGTGAATAAAAACATTATTACTTTTTAGTCTAGAAATAACAGTTTCTAATTCCAATCTAGACCAGTACTATATGTATATCCGGGAATAAGAAATAATGATTATTACCAAAGAGCAAAAGAATCAAAACATAGAACAGATGTAAATATTTTTACAATAATTTCTATTTCCAAAGACAAGGTTATGTTCTTAACATATTCAGACCTGCAAGGAAATTTTGAAAATATTATTGAGATTTTTGCGACACTCACCGTTCACTATTTGATGTGTTTGTGGAGACCTCGATGGAACAGATACAGCGTTGTACCTGCTGAACTTCTTCTCCATTTCTCAGTAATTCATCAGATGCTGTCAATAAGAAAACAATAATAATAATAATAATAATAATAATAATAATCATAATCCATCCTCCTATAGGTACAAGGCCTGAAATTTTAGAGGAAGGAATTAGTCAAGTACATCAACCCTAACCCTAACCCCAGTGCTTGACTGTTAATTCATTTATCAACCCCCAAAAGGATGAAAGGCAAGGTCGACCTCAGCAGAATTTGAACCCAGAATGCAAATGAATGAATGAATGGATGGACGGATGGATGGATAGAGATGATAGATAGGGATAGGTAGGCAGGGAGGGAGGAATGGATAGCTAGACAGACAGACAGACAGACGTGTGGGTGTGCAGGTGGGTTTGGGTGGATGGGTGGATGGATGGATGGATGGATGGATAATGTGTGCATGTATACCTTTTATGTTTGTGTTTGTTCCCCACCACTACTTAACAACCGGTGTTGGTTTGTTTATGTCCCTGTAACTTACTGGTTCAGCAAAAGAAACCAAAAGAAATAAGCACTGAGGTCAATTTGTTTGACTAAACTCTTCAAGGTACTGCCCCAGCATGGCCACAGTCCCAAGCTATAGCAGAAGACATTCCCCCAAGGTGCTGAGGAGTGGGACCGAACCTAAAACTGAATGTTCATAAAAACCAATAAGGATTAAGTCTTTTTGTTTTCTTTTAGTCACTTACCTAAAACATCCATGGACTTGAAGGATGACTTCACCAAAGCCAACCGGAGATCCATAACATTTGTGACACCTTTTAGTATGGGCAAGCTCAATGAGGAACTTGGAGCTCGGTTCTGGATAAGAAACTGGGAGGGGGTGAAAAAGAATAAAAGAAATAAAGAAACAAATAAAAGAAATCAATGAAAGAAATTAATGAAAGAAATCAATGAAAGAAACTACAATGGCTTGTAATTGGATTGAACTCACTTTTCAGTGCCGTAGACCACCTGAGAGTGCTTCTATATTGGCACATGACATGCTAGAAATAACAGCTAAATCTACCTCAAATTACACTTTACTGCACATGGGTATTTGGCTCACAATCATAAGGCCATGAGTTCGATTCCTGGCAATGAGTTGTGTCCCTGAGCATATATACATATGTATTTGTGTGTCTGTGTTTGTCCCCCACCCCAACCATCGCTTGACAACCGATGCTGGTGTGTTTACGTCCCCGTAACTTAGCGGTTCGGCAAAAAGAGACCAATAGAATAAGTACTAGGCTTACAAAGAATAAGTCCCTGGGGTCGATTTGCTCGACTATAGGCGGTGCTCCAGCATGGCCGCAGTCAAATGACTGAAACAAGTAAAGGAGTAAAAGAGAGTAAAGCAAAATTTTTCCATGCATCCTTTAAATACTACTGTGAATCGCCATTTTTACTACTTTGCTTGCATGGGCCCCTAAAAGTCCTTTGTGGACTCCCTGAGATCATATGGACCCAGGTTGAGAACCACTGATGTAAAATAATAAATCAATATACAAACCTTTAAAATTTTCAAACTGTAATTATCTTTGATTGGTTCTTCTAGGAAAATATGTCCGACATCTGAAAATTTACAAGACAAGAGAAGCATTACCATTAACCATTTTTATACCAAATGCCACTTGAGGCCACCACCACCCTTGGTTCTTATGATACAACATAACCTGTTCCAAAGTGTTAGTGTTTAAATTTAATACCTTCTATCATGATTCGATGAAAGAACTTTTGTTAAGTTCTAAAAAACCTGCCTAATCATTTTGTTACTAGATTTCTGTTAAAATACACCACATTTGTTTCAATTAATTTTGAAAATAATGACAAATTTAGTAAAATAACTTTCTCATTACCATTAAGCTTAACGTTTAGAACCTGAGCCAACAGGAAATTTTGACGAAAAGATTTCAGATTACTTTAACATTTTTGTTATCTTATTTCTGCTGAAAACCACTGCATTTGTTTCAAATAATTTTGAAAAAAATTAAGAATTTAGTAAAATAACTTTTTCATTATTAAGCTGGTGTTTGGAACCTAAATCAACACAAAAAATTTTGATGGAAGGCTTTTAAATGAGATCATTTTCAATCAGGAGGTTTGTCATAGAACCAGATGCAGTCCCAGGTGGACTGGGAATCAAAACGGTTAATAATGTAGACTTTTTTTCTTTTATTCAAACTTCAGTTGAAACACATGATGTGTGTATTTCAATAAAATGGGGACACAAAACAATGAAGACATTTTTAAAAATCAAATACTTTGGAATACATTGAAGAATAAAAACGAACATCAAATGATTCCTTAAGAAAAAGAAGGGTAAATTAGACCATATACTTGTAGGAGGAGTGGACTCCAAGATGGCATGGTCATTACAGGAATAACTACAACCATAACAATTCATCATCATCATCATCGTTTAACGTCCGCTTTCCATGCTAGCATGGGTTAGATGATTTGACTGAGGACTGGCGAACCAGATGGCTACACCAGGCTTCAATCTGATTTGGCAGAGTTTCTACAGCTGGATGCCCTTCCTACTCTGAGAGTGTAGTGGGTGCTTTTGACCACTCGACATGCTAGACATAGCAGCCAAATCAAACCCCACTGCTTTAAACAAGGACACATTGGATAATATAGTCCTGGATATCCCTAAAAATACAGACTGCTCATGGCTGGAATATATTTACTTAAACTCTTGCTCAATCAAGGTTATACTGAAACTAAACAATGACAACCCACAAATTATGAACAATCAGGAAGTAAATGGCTTAAGTCGTCACAATTTACCATGGATAAGAGCTGTTGTTTTCAGCTTCCGGATGCTTCTCTCTGGCTCGGTAAAGACACCTTTTGATTGATCTGATGAAGATTCTATTTCTTGTTCAATATCTTGGAGTTCTGCTGTCCCAATGCCATCTGTGTCAAATGTCTGGAAGGCCTGAAAGAGTAAATCAAATTTTGGTAATATTTTGTTTGTTTGTTTTTTGTTGTTCTTTTTTTTAATGCAGAGAGGATAATGTTAACGACAGATAAGAGGGCAGAGAGGAAATCGGCAGTCATTTAATTTGCCCCCTGGTATTGAATCGGTTTCTTTTTCGTCTCATCAAACCCCACTCCATCAGCAAGATAAAAGGCAAAACAACATCCTCATGAGTCAAACTCATAAGATAAAGACACATAATTAAATATAAAAAGAAAATTTATCCAACTCTTTGATTCTATCAGTTTACCATCCTTAACAATAATAATCCTTTCTACTAAAGGAACAAGGCCTGAAATTTTCTGGCCAGCAGACTAGTCAATTACATCGACCCCAGTGTTTCACTGATACTTAAATTATCAACCCTGAAAAGATGAAAGGCAAATTGATCTCAGTGGAATTTGAACTCAGAACGTAAAGACAGATGAAATGCTGCTAAGCATTTTGCCTGGCATGCTAATGATTCTGCCAGCTCGCTGCTGTAATAATAATAATAATCTTTTCTACTGAAGGCACAAGGACTCAGATTTGCGGGGAGGGGACTAGTCAATTACATCAACCCCAGTGTTTCACTGAACTCAATTTACTGACCCCAAAAGGATGAAAGGCAAAGTCAACCTCGGTGGAATTTGAACTCAGAATGTAGCAGCAGACGAAATACCGCAAAGCATTTTGCCCAGTGTGCTAACAATTCAGCCAGCACACTGCAGCAGCAGCAGTGGCAATAGTAGTAGTAGTAGTAGTAGTATACTTACTAAGGCTGCTTCTTTTTCTGAAGCCCCTTTACTGGTTAACATATCACAGAATTCTCTCATGGTTACGGTGGTCTTCAGGAGAAATGATTCCAAGTCAGAGAAACCAGGATGCAGACAGAAAAAGGAAGAAAAGAGAGAGAAAAAGACATTATAACATACGATAGATGCTGTGAAAGGAGTTATTTCATCAGAATCTAATGGCAGACCTAATAAATAATGTTATATTACTGCAAGGTTGTGGAGGCGCAATGGCCCAGTGGTTAGGGCAGCGGACTCGCGGTCATAGGGTCGTGGTTTCGATTCCCAGACTGGGCGTTGTGAGTGTTTATTGAGCGAAAACACCTAAAGCTCCACGAGGCTCCGGCAAGGGATGGTGGCGAACCCTGCTGTACTCTTTCACCACAACTTTCTCTCACTCTTACTTCCTGTTTCTGTTGTGCCTGTAATTCATAGGGTCAGCCATGTCACACTGTGTCACGCTGAATATCCCCGAGAACTACGTTAAGGGTACACATGTCTGTGGAGTGCTCAGCCACTTGCACGTTAATTTCATGAGCAGGCTGTTCCATTGATCGGATCAACTGGAACCTTCGACATTGTAAGCGACGGAGTGACAACACTGCAAGGTTAACATGTTTGGTTGATGGATGCAGACATGTCTATATGGTTAAGCAGTTAGCTTTGCGTCTGTGTAGGTCCCAGGTTTGCTCACATTAAACGATGTGAGTCAGTACATGAGGTTTAGTATCTCATGTAGCCCACTGGTCAATAAAGGTTGCCCCTGATTGGCCTAAACCAATTACTTGAAAAAAAAATTTAGAATAAAGCATGGCTGCAGTGTGGAGGCACAAGGCTCAGTGGTTAGGGGTGTTGGACTCATAATCATAAGATTGTGGTTTCAATTCCTGGACCAGGCAACACGTGTTTTTGAGCAAAACACTTCATTTCACATTGTTCCAGTCCACCCAGCAGGCAAAAGAAGGAAACTGAAAGAAGCCTGTTATATGTCTTTTACCTTCTACTTGTTTCAGTCATTGGACTGCAGCCATACTGGAGCACCACCTTGAAGAATTTTTACTTGGATGTATAGACCACAGTACTTATTTTTTAAGACTGGTACTTATTCTATCAGTCACTTATGCTGAAACGCTAAGTTATGGGGATGTAAACACACCAACACCAGTTTTCAAGTGGCAGTGGAAGACAAACGGAGACATAAAAACTCACACACATAGATATATATAAACTTATATACAATGGGCTTCTTTCAGTTTCCATCTACCAAATTCTCTCATAAAGCTTTGGTTGACCTGAGGCTACAGTAGAAGACATATGCCCAAGGTGCCATGCTGTGGGACTGAACTTGGAACCACATGGTTGGGAAGCATGCTTCTTACCACACAGCCATGCCTAAACATGCATATTAAAAAGTGAGACACTATCAGATAATGCCGTCCTAGATAGATAATGTACAAATAAAAGACAGGATAGCCACAGATGGAATGCTATTGGTCAAAGATTTCTTAGATCAGGACTGACCTGGATTTAAACAAAGACAACTGAAACAACAACTGACCTCTTTCCGTGACATCCGTTCCTCTATCCACCGTAAAATATAAGTTTGGTACATACTAATGAAGTCCTGAAGTACTTCCTCACTGAAAAAATAAATTGTGAAAAAAAAAAAAAATTTAAATAAAAAATAAAATCACACACAACAAAATACTGTTGACAAACATCATCATCATCATCATCATTGTTTTTAACCCTTTAGCATTTAAACTGGCCATATCCGGCCAAAAGTATTCTGTCTATTCAATGTTCAAATTGGCCAGATCTGGTCTCTCACACCAACCCTACAATATCATTTTGAAAATTAACAGCTACCTCATCAAAATCTCATAGCTACAAGGTAATGCATGATTAGGTCAAAACAATGTGGATAAAAAAGTATTAATTTTGACAGAATAATGTGAACACTAAAGGGTTAAGGTCCATTCTCCAAGCTGGCAGAGCTGGTAAGCCAGAGGGTTGCACCAGGCACGTTTTAACATGGTTTCTATGGTCAGATGCCCTTCCTAACAGTATACTGGGTGCTTTTATGTGGCACCAGCACCGATACTTTTTACGTGGTACCAGAACAGATGCATTTACATGGTGTCAGCACAAATGCTTTTACGTGGCACCTTTATGGTTGATTCTTACATGACACTGGCACAGGGTTATTTTCTAAATCATTGCCATTCATCATCACTGCTTAATGTCCATTTCCTATGCTGATATGGGTAGGACAGTTTGACAGGAGCTGACAAGTCAGAGAACCACACCAAAGTTCAATGCTGGCTTTGGAATAGTTTCTACAGCTCGACACCCTCAACCCTTTAGCATTTAAACTGGCCGTATCCGGTCCAAATATTCTACTTGTTTCATATTCAAAGTGACCACATCCAGCCTTTCACACCTACCCTACAATGTCATTCTAAATATAAACAATCACATCAAAGTTATGAGATTGTGTGTATCCAGAAAATTCACCCACTATATGACAATTTGCCATGCAGACAATGATAAAGCACATTATATCAGCAATTTTTTTTAATCAAAAATAAATGATAAAAGGTTTAAAAGCATTAAATAGGCAAATCTATAATCAATGTCAAGCATTAAAAAAATCATGATGAGGTTGTTTAAAATGAAATTTCCTATAATAAATTTTCCTACAGCAAATGAGTTTATGGCAAAATTTCCTATAACCAAGATAATGCAGGATTAATTCAAAACAATGTGAATAAATAAGCATTACATTTGACAGAGAAATCTGAATGCTAAAGGGTTAATACTGCCCTAAGATAAAATGCATTGTATAATGTATTCTTAGATATATTATGCCAGTAAAACAGAAATGGTATGGTCACAAGGTGGAATGCTTTTGGTCATAGAATTACTCAATCACAGCTGACTGACCTGGGGCTAAAATAACAAAAAAAAGTTAAATAAATAAAAGAAAAACAAAGAAACAAAATTAAGAATAGCAAATAAAAGGGCAAAACTTACTCCAATTTACATGCCATACTTCGCAGGGACGACAGGTCAAAGAGTTGTTCTGTGAGTTGCAGGAGACAGTTTTCTTTAGAGCCTGCAATAAGACCAACATGTAACAAATATAGAATTGTCTCTTACAGCAGTGCTTCTCAAACTATCTGATGTGGGGTACCGACAGTTTTTTATTTTTTATTTTTTTTTTCCAATGTACCAGGGACCGGTAATATTTCTTAGTAATATTAATTTATACCGGAAACAATATAGAATGAATATAATAAAAATTGACAATTTTTTTTTATCTTATATTTATTTTGTAAACAAATACAATATTACATAAGCATTTTATAATGTTCCTTTCATTTCCTCTCTTAGGACAAATATACACAACTTCAGATTTCAGCTCCTCTCTGGTCTCTGAAGAACTAATAATCATATTCAGTTAATTATGTTCCACCATCTTACAGCATTACACATGACTTACAGAGCCAGACTTTCATACATTATATATATATATATATATATATATATATATATATATATATATATATATATATATATGAAAGAGAGAGAGATTGTAAGTTAAAAGCAGATAAGGAAGACAGTTTTCAAAAGTGTGTGTTTATAGAATCATATCATATATGTGCTATCTCATCATCTAGAGGAAGAAGAGGAGCAAATACTACAGAATAGAAAATATTATATACCTGATAAGCCTTCCATGCCATCTTCACCATATTCCTGCAAAAAAACAAAAAAAGAACCATTATAAAAACACTAATGTCCATATGTGTGTGTGTGTGTGTGTGTGTGTGTGTGTGCGAGTATATATATATATATATATATATATCTCAATAAAAGAATATATGAGGGTTGTTTTGGTTAAAAATGCACCCAAGTCTTAAAACAATTTGAAGATTTTTTTTTTAATTTCTTTTTACAAATTTAATAGAATGGCATATGTACGTGTATGTATGTATGTGTGTGTATGTATGTATGTATGTGTGTATGTATGTATGTATGTACGTGTGTGTGTGTATGTATGTAAAGATTGGAATTAATGGTATTATGTTTAATTTTGTAGTTCCACTTGTTTCTTTACAACCTGGGAAAAACATTATGAAAATAAATATGAATATTGGTTTCAAATTTTGGCACAAGAACAGCAATTTCAAGGAGCGGGTAAGTTGATTACATTGACCCCCCCAAGGCTCAACGGTTACTTATTTTAACAACCCCAAAATGACAAAAGGCAAAGTCGACCTCAGCAGAATTTGAACCCAGAACATAAATTCAGATGAAATGTCACTAAGCACTATACCACGTGGTTGGGAAGTAGGCTTCTTACCACTCAGCCACATACACATACACACAATGGGCTTCTTTCAGTTTCCGTCTACCAAATCCACTCAGAAAGCTTTGGTCAGTCTGACGCTATAGTAGAAGACACTTGCGCAAGGTGCCACACAGTGGGACAGAACCCGGAACCATGTGGTTGGGAAACAAGTTTCTTACCATTCAGCCATGCTATGTTCACATTTACAGAGTAATTAATCTTTAAGAATGAATATAATTTTACGTCTTTACTCCCAAATAACTATGTCAGGTCTGTTATGCTTGCACTTGCTAGACGTTTTAACAAATGTGCATGTGTGTTCCTAGTTGTAAACCATTGCTTAGCATCCGGTTGGCTGAAATTTTGACAATGGCACACTTCAAAGAATAAAACTTTAAGCTATGTGACATTTTCTAGTCCTTTCAGTAAATCTGGGAAATGCAAAATATTGCTCTTTGTCTGAATACAAACTACGCACACAGATTCATGTACGGATGCACTTATATATACAAATACATATGCTGACACACTAAGATAGTTGATAGAGCAACAGGTCTGAATCAGCTAGATATTGACCTCTAAATATATTCTGTCTGTTTGTCTCTATGTGTGGGTGGCAAGCTGACTGACAGACACACCTACCATACACACACATTATATGTGTGTGAATGTGGATGTGTGAGAGAGACAGGCAGACAGAAAGAGAAATGAGCCAGCACAGAAGATAAGATATGTACATTTAAGACAATCTAGTACTGCAAAGTCTATCTTGGGCTCAATAGCAACGCATTCTTTTATTTACATACCTATATATATATATATATATATATATATATATATATATAATACAAATAATAAATGAGTATATGCATATATACGTACATGTATGTACATACTTACATCTACCTGTATATATAGATGCATATCTGGGTACAGGACAATGTAAACAAAGCGTAGACAAAATGATAAACAGAGTACAGAAAACACACAGGCCACATAGAGAACACTTCATCAGCTGCCCCCATTCTAACACAGGCGTTTCGAAGAGTAGGGCAGGACGCATCGTTAAAACGGCTCTTCCCACGGACTACAAATTAAATTTGTAACATATATATATATAATTACTAAATGAATAAATTTCTGAAAATATTTAGATATTACTATTATTATCATTAATAAAATGAATAATAACAACAATAATATAGGTGGCCAACAAGCAAAAGCCGATAAATGGAAAAATCAAAAATTTTGTAATTTATAATTATAATATGACTTGAGACAGAGGGGGGGGGGACAGACATAAATACATACAGAGAAACAGACAGAAAGAGAATTGAGCCAACTAGGAAGATTAGAAGATACTCTTTCACTCTTTTACTTGTTTCAGTCATTTAACTGCGGCCATGCTGGAGCACCACCTTTAGTCGAGCAAATTGACCCCAGGACTTATTCTTTGTAAACCTAGTACTTATTCTATTGGTCTCTTTTTGCCAACCGCTAAGTTACGGGGACGTAAACACACCAGCATCGGTTGTCAAGCGATGTTGGTGGGGACAAACACAGACACACACACATATATACACACACACACACACATATATATATATATTTCAAACTAGTCGTATCCAGCTTGAATAGTTTACCTGTTTTATGTCTAAACTGACAAGATCTGGCCTCTTATGCCTACCTTACAATATCATTCTAAATATCGGGGCATTCCATGAATAATGCGGTGTTTTCAATTGCATGAACTAAAAATCAGAAGGGGAAGGGACAAACTACCTGCATCAACTTGCTATAATAGTAATTTTACCTTATTCCTTATTCTTAGTGCAAGTTTTGAAGAGTGCAGTTCGATTCTGACAGTTATTTTTTCAAAGCTATAATGGAAGTGACAGAGGAGCATATTCAGCATATTTTGCTTTATGAGTTCAATAAAGACAACGCAATGGAAGGTGTGAGGAATATTAATGTAGTATATGGGGATTGGATAATTTGTGCAAGCCAGTGTCAACAGTAGTTCCAGAAGTCTCGGCCTTTCATCATTGCCTCTGTGAGGCTCATCATTCGAAGTTCATGCTTCACCACCTCATCCCATGTCTTCCTGGATCTCCCCCTACCACTGTTTGGGAGTAGCACTTCTTCACACAGCTCTCCTCATCCATACCAGTACAGACATCTCTCTTGCATGCCACATCCGATGCTTCTTATGTCCAACATTTCTCTCAGGGCGCTAACACTGTCGTGTGTGCACACTGACATTACATATCCAGCAGATTATGCTCGCTTCATTTCTTTCAAGCCTACGCATGTCATCAGCAGTCATGGCCCATGTTTCACTGCTGTGAAGTATGGCTGTTTGCACACATGCATCATACAATATACCTTTCACTCTGAGCCTGAGGCCCTTTGTCGCCAGTAGGGGTAGAAGTTTTCTGAACTTTGCCCAGGCTATTCTTATTCTAGTGGTAACAATCTCTGAAAAAACCACCCCCACTATAGACTTGGTCGCCTAGGTAGCAGAATCTAGCAACTACTTCTAGTTTCTCACCCTGGCATGTAATGGAATCTCTTTTCTGTACATCTTTGGTGTTTATTGCCCCCTGTGCATCTGCCACACATGAAAGCTATCTTTCTGGTTAATCTTCCTTTGATGTTGTTGCACTTCTTATGTGTCCATAGCTTACACTGGGTATAACTTATAGAGTTATATATATATATATAAACCTTGCCAAATGAGACTGGAACCTGGTGCAGTTCTCTGGCTCATCAGCTCCAATCAAACCATCTAACCCATGCCAGCATGGAGAGTGGATGTTAAATGATGATGTTACACACACACAATAGGCTTTTTTCAGTTTTTGCCTACCAAACCTATTTACAAGGTTTTGTCCAGCCCAGGGTTCCACACAATGGGACTGAACATGGAGCCATAAGGTTTGGAAGCAAGCTTCTTACAACACAGCCACAACTGAACCTATAAAATAAAGTTGGGCTGGCATGACCAAGATTCGAACCTGGGTTACAATGTCCACAATGCAGAGTCCTAACCACAAGACAATCATGATATATATGATAATATCAAACACTGAAGAGAAATGCAGATGGTGGGGAGTTCACAATTTTTCAAGTGCCCCACTTAATATTGTTGATTTATGTCTATCTCATCCTACATGCAAACAGATCACTCAAATTCTTAATTGGAATACTTAGGAATATTGTGAATTTCTTGCATTAAATAATAGTTGGCATTGTTAATCCACAAATATATATATATATATATATATATATATATATATATATATATATATATATATATATATATATATATATATATATATATCAAAATAAGCAACAGGATATCCAGAGATGCTACAGTACAACTGTTTCAAGTGACTCCATTTAATTGAACAATGCAATCATTACATCAATTTAAATGCAGAGCTATCCTCAGCTGCATAAATAAATAAATAGAATTAATTTAATCAGTCAGACATATTTGTATGATTTTACTTAAATCCTCTAAGAGGGTAAGAAAACAGACAAAGTCCATGCTGTATTCACTTCAGCTTAGAAGCTACTAAGACAATATATATATATGTATATATATCTATCTATATATATATATATATATATATAGGCGCAGGAGTGGCTGTGTGGTAAGTAGCTCGCTTACCAACGACATGGTTCCGGGTTCAGTGCCACTGTGTGGTATCTTGGGCAAGTGTCTTCTACTATAGCCTCAGGCCAACCAAAGCCTTGTGAGTTGGTCTGGTGGATGGAAACTGAAAGAAGACATACGTACGTTCTGGAGTTGAATTTTTCAATGAAAACAATTCGAGGCAGTGCTCCAGCATTGCCGCAGTCAAATGATCAAAACAAGTAAAAGAATAAAAGAATATATACATTGTATGATACCCATGCCAGCATGAAAAGCAGACATTAAACGATGGTTATGATGATGATAGTAGAGGCGCAATGGCCCAGTGGTTAGGGCAGCAGACTCATGGTCATAGGATCGCGGTTTCGATTTCCAAACTGGGCATTGTGAGTGTTTATAGAGCGAAAACACCTAACGCTCCACGAGGCTACGGCAAGGGATGGTGGCGAACCCTGCTGTACTCTTCCACCACAACTTTCTCTCACTCTTACTTCCTGTTTCTGTTGTGCCTGTAATTCAAAGGGTCAGCCTTGTCATACTGTGTCATGCTGAATATCCTCGAGAACTACGTTAAGGGTACACGTGTCTGTGGAGTGCTCAGCCACTTGCACGTTAATTTCACGAGCAGGCTGTTCCGTTGATCGGATCAAGTGGAACCCTCGACATCATAAGCGACGGAGTGCCAACAACAACAACATGATGATGATAATGTTGATAAGCACAAGTGCATGTATGCAGAGGAAACAGCTGGTCCACAAAGGAAAGTCAATGATGGATTTCAGATATTTACTGAAATAGGCTACATGTTCGTCATACATACATTCAACCATGTGGTACAGGAAGATTTATATATTCAATGACTAGCATAACAATATTATCTTTATTTGCTACAAGGACAAAGGAGATGTACTAGAGAGAGAGAGAGAGAGACCTCCAAAAGCACTAAATCATTTCAGATTCTGACACATGGCCAGCAATTTTAAGGGATGGACAGAGTCAATAACATCTAACCTCCCCCCCCCCCACCATCCCCATGCTCAACTGGTAGTTATTCTATCAACTGCAAAAGAATGAAAGGTGAAGTCTACTTTGGTGGGATTTGAACACTGATCATAAAGAACCAAGTGTGATAAGTGGCTTGCTTACCAATCACATGGTTCTGGGTTCATTCCCACTGCATGGCACCTTGGGCAAGTGCCTTCTACTATAGCCTCGGGCCGACCAAAGCTTTGAGTGGATTTGCTAGACGGAAACTGAAAGATAATGGAACAGCTTGTTGTATTGCAGAAGAAATTATTACTTTTTTAATTGATTCTGACAGTCAAGAAATACAATAAAGGCTGTATTATGTGATGGCACTCCAGTAAACAGTGGTCATTTAGGAAGGGTAATTAAAATAATTGAATTATACTTAAATAAACCACTTCAGTGGTTGATATGCCTGCTACATACAAATGAGCTTCTGTTTTGACACATATTCGAATCCATAGATGGAAAAACAACAGGATCACAAACATCAAAAAAGCCTATTAGGCAATAAAATTAAAGAAGATGTAACAAACTTAAAGATAATTAAATTTTCTCTAGTAAAAACTCAACTAAAGGAATTGCCATTGGAAATTGTTGATACTTTAAGCTCAGATTAAAAATATTTGTATGAAATGTTACTTCAGTATTGAGTCAGAGTTTGTTTCTGAACAGTTAACAGCAAGATCACCTGATAAAATCCATCATGCAAGGTGGTTAACACATGCAAACAGAATTCTTCGCTTATATCATCATCATCATCATCGTTTAATGTCCGCCTTCCATGCTAGCATGGGTTGGATGATTTGACTGAGGACTGGCAAACTAGAAGGCTGCACCAGGCTCCAATCTAATTTGGCAGAGCTTCTACAGCTGGATGCCAACCACTCCGAGAGTGTAGTGGGTGCTTTCACGTGCCACCGGCATGAGGGCCAGTCCAGGCAGTACTGGCAATGGCCACGCTCAAAATGGTGTTTTTTACATGCCTTCGAGGAAAAATCCCTAAAAGAATATTATAGATCTTGTTAAAATCATAATGCATGTTTATGCTCCAAGCTAGTTCTGGATTAAATCTCATCCAAAGTTACATGAATGAGCAAGTAATTTTTGGTATATGATACATCTAATGCAAGATATGAACCAAGATCATAAAGAAGTTATGGAGAAATCGTTAAAAACTAATTCGTATTTTGCCCATCTGGAAAATATTTTAATGAATATGCTGAATGATGGAAGAAGACAAATTAGGGAAGTAGAAATTGAGTGAATTATTAAAACAAGAACTTTTCGTTGAATGCCCCGTGAAGAATTAAGAAATTTCAAACTGCCAAGCAAAATTGAATTTGAAGCACAAGATTATGTTGATTTGATTAACAGGGGAAAAAAAAGTGATAACATCCCCTCCGTTTTTACGGAACTTTACAAACGTTGATCTTCTAAAAGCTCATTCAGAAGCATTAACAGCAATACCTCTTTCCCTGTCATAGTCAAGGAGTCAAGCATGCCATCAGTTTAGTGACAAAAACCTTCTGAAGTCGAAATAGGCTTCGAAAATAGGCACAAAGTCATATTAAATGTACCGAATTCAAGACAAAGTTCACCTCACTTTGACTGGAAAAGACAATGGTCATTTAATTAAATAGTCAATACTATTTAGTGCTTATTTTATGATGTTCACTGTTCACGTATTTCGTTTGAGGTTCGTGCATAGTTTTATTATTGCAAGTCATTAAGAATTTACATTTTTTTAATAGTGAAAGTGCTTTTCTGAATATAGGCTTTTCTTTATAAAAAAAAAATTAATACAAACTATATACATAAAGATTCCACGGGGGGGGGGGGGGGTGCAAATAATTTATAAAATGTTATATAGGTAATATTTAACCAATACAAAGTTGATAGCATTAAAACAAGTTTACAGTTCCTTAAATTTTCACTATTCGAAATGCAGAATTGGGAGGGGGGGGTTATTGTTTGCATTTTTTTTTTTTTTTTTTGGCGCAAATCCAGCAATTTCGGGGGAGGTGGTAAGTTGATTACAACGACCCAGTACTCAACTGGTACTCATTTTATCGACTCCGAAAGGACGAAAGGAAAAGTTGACCTCGGCGGAATTTGAACTCAGAACATTAAGACGTGCTTACGATCCTTTCAGCTTGCCACCTTACAGAGTAGAAATAGTTTATTTACTAATCTTTTAATGAATAAATAAAATCTCGCTGTGTCCTTGGACTTCAGAAAACCTCGGGGACATATGACAATACGGAAAAATCATGCCAGTTATTTGCGAGAACACATACATACATAGTTACAATAACTTTCGTGTATTCACTAATAGTTTGTTTTTTTAAATCTTTAAACTGTCAAAATGCTTCGTCCAGTATGTACTGCTAGATCATGACAATACTAAAAGCATATTCAATAAATATTATATATACATGTACATACACACACACAATCCACCCCACAAAAAAAAATGTATACACACTTCAGGAAAGAAAAAATCTGTATAAATATTTTGATTCAGTCAGTGTCATCACAATTTGATAAAACATCGAAAAAAAGTATTTATATCTATAGGGGTACTTATATAGAATGTTTGCCCAGATTTTTTCCTTTCCTGAAGTGTGTATAAATATATATTTTTTGCTAACTCTGTATATATATATATATGTATGTATGCGTATACGTGTGTGTAATGTATACACACACACATATATAATCATCATCATCATCGTTCGTACAAATGAATAAAAGACGGATATTTATATAAACACAAGTACACATATAAATAAACGAAATTAAATATACGCAGACACCTGTTTAGATTTGTGCAGCATTGACACATGCAAAAGTATAGATTGATTTTGAGTTGTACTAAATACATATTATAATAATTATACACGTCTCCCGGTTTTACGTTCCGAGTTCAAATTCTGCCGTGGTCGACAACCGGTGTTGGTGTGTTTGTCTCCGTATCTTAGCTGTTTGACAAAATGAGACCGATGCAATAAGTACAAAGGTTACTGGGGTCGATTAGTTCGACTAAAATTCCTCGAGGCTGACCCCCAGCATGGCTGCAGTTTAATAATTGAAACAAGTAAAAAGATATAGGGAAGTGGAGCGTACCTCAACTTACGTCGGCAATTAGACATGTGGCAAATGTCTTAACCAGAAAATCGACGTAACACGAAAAGTCGATTTTAAAACTTTATTACACCTGTTCATATAAATGATCTGTCTATATTTTGACATGTAATTCACTTGATTTACCACTTCAATATTGGTTTTAGAGTGTAGTTTTTTAATTTCTTATGCTTTTATATATATTACTCGCTAAGAACGACGTAAAGTCGGATAAATCGATTGAAGTTGAGGTTTATTTTCCCATCAATTTCTTTAAATAACAACGTAAAGTCGGAAATGATGTAACTCGGAACGACATGAGTGGCTGTGTGGTAAGTAGCTTGCTTACCAACCACATGGTTCCTGGGTTCAGTCCCACTGCGTGGCACCTTGGGCAAGTGTCTTCTACTATAGCCTCGGGCCGACCAAAGCCTTGTGAGTGGATTTCGTAGACGGAAACTGAAAGAAGCCCGTCGTATATATGTATATATATATATATATGTATGTGTGTATATGTTGTGTATCTGTGTTTGTCCCCACAACATCGCTTGACAACCGATGCTGGTGTGTTTAGGTCTCCGTAACTTAGCGGTTCGGCAAAAAGAGGCCGATAGAATAAGTCCTGGGGACGATTTGATTCGACTAAAGGCGGTGCTCCAGCATGGCGCAGTCAAATGACTGAAACAAGTAAAGGAATAAAGAAACATATATATATATATATACACACACACGTGTAGATACATGAATACAACATTTACTAAACAAAATACAATATGCGCATAGACACACACACACAACGTCAACTCGACAGGCTTGCGGAATCTTTACTTTCCGAGTTCAAACCAGCACGGAGTCGACATCGCCTTCGATGCTTCCGGGATCGATAAACCAAATACCGATCAAGCACTAGAGTCGATATTATCGACTAACACCATCTCTCACGATAAAAATATGTGGCTTCGTATCTTTGTTAGAATGAAATCATTATTATTAACACTATCGTATCGCCGAAGACTACGTCGTTGAATTCGCTTCTGCTACATTCCCAGTAATAGCATTTATTAATTCCCCACATACACTCATTAGTTGCGTAACATGTTATTCTTGTCCAGATTTTTTTTTTCTGCTAGACTAGAAGACAATGGATGTGAGAGGCGGTAACCATCTCAACTAACCTCTGTATGTGTGGATAATGCGTATGTGTGAATGTACATATACGTATGTATAACATGTATACTGACGTAGATAGATAAACAGATAGATAGAAAGATAGATAGATAGATAGATAGGTAGGTAGGTAGGTATGTGAATGTGCGTGTGAGAATGAGTGCGTGTGTGTGTGAGAGAGAGTGTATGCGTGTGACATATTGCGTGCGTGTGTACTTAAGTACGCATGTGTGTGTGTGTGTGTATATTATATATATTGATTTCCAGTATTGGCACACGGTTATAAGAGAGGGAAAAAAAAAAGGGGGGGGGTAAATCAATTAACTCGTTCCCCGCCTTCACGTTACCATAGTATACTGCTGGTACTTAGCTGATCGCCTCGGATACATACATAGAAACATACATGCATGCATACATACATACACACATACAATGTATGTGTGTGTGTATACTGGACATTTTTTTTTTTAAATATATCAAATAACATACCATACATGTGTCTTCTGAAAGATCTTCCTCTGTTTCTGTACTACTAGATGCATTCCCCATCGTTTCTCTGGATTCCAGTAATAATTATAGGTAATTATTATAAATATCAAAATATTCCTGTGTTGTTGGGTTAAAAGATATTTGTGAAACAAAAACCAAAACAGATCGTCGTTAAAATTTACTGTGATTGTATATGTATATATATATATATATGTGTGTGTGTGTATATATAAAGATAGATAGATTGACTGATATATAGTAAATATATGTGTGTACAGTATATAAATGTATTCCCGATCTTAATTATTATGAAGGTAGCAGTTTGGTTCGGACTGTAATGCGAACAAGTCAGCCACCAAAGGAAAAAAAGAGAGTGCTATGTATAAATATTGTGTATAAACACCCCCAAATGACGAATAAATGTCGTCGTCTTAAAGTAAGGCGACTAAATGAGGTTTGATTCCGACGAACGGAAGTGGCAAACTTTCGAAAGAAGTAAACAAGGGAGATAAGTGTAATTAAGTTCCGAAGTTGATTTTTAGAATTACGTCCCTTTAGAAAGACCTTAGCAAATTTAACTGGTGAGGCTTATTCGACTTGCTAGAAATGACAGATAAATTTTTCCTCAAACTACGTTTTGTTGTTTTAAAACAAACCATATACACACACACATTGGATAATGTGATCCGCTGTACACAATACCAGAAAATAATTTTAAAAAGTATATAATGCAGACAGTTAAGTCTCTCTTCAAACAATATTCTATCAATTTAAAACAAAACGTACACATACTAGAAAATGTGATCCGCTGTACACTATGCCAGAAAATAATCTTAAAAAGTAAGCTTAATTGGGAGGCCTCTCATGTCCATTCAACCGGCCACAAAGAGCAGCTACGTCCCTGTCATTAAAAAATCCTTCGCACTGGATAATGTGATCCGCGGTACACTGTGCCATAAGATTCAAGCTTAACCGGGAAGCCTAGTCTCGTATTGTCCGTGCGACCTGCTACACATAGCAGCTAAATCTCACCTCAAATTACTTCCTACCGTCTTAAAAACATATACACATTGGATAATGAGATCCGCTGTCCATTGTGCCCAAAAAGTAAATTTAAAGATTATAACAAGCAAGCTTAACTGCAAAACTTCTTATGGTGTCCATTCGAACTGCTACAAATAGCAGCTAACTCGCCCCAATATACGTCCTGGTCTTTAAAAAAATCCCACACATTGAGATAATGTGATTTGCAATACACTATGCCAGGAAAATAGACAGGGTTTATCAGCAGTTCAAAATGGGACAGCTGAATTTAGGAGAGGAAGGGAGAGTTTTGTAGATGACCCAATGTCTGGACGTACTGCAACTGCCACCGCCAAGGTAAACACTGATCGTGTTCACTACATGGTGATGGATGACAGGTGATTAACTATAAATCAAATAGCCATAGTTATAAGCATATCGCGTGAAAGAGTTGAGAATATTCTGCACAATGAATTTCACATGATAGACGCTTGTGTTCTGTGGATGCCCCGTCTTCGGACAACTGATCGAAAGCGCATCAGGTTGATTACATCACAGGGAAATCTGACATTGTTTGAGGCAGATCCAGCAGGTTTCCTAACCCACTCCGATCCTGAAACAAAGAGACAATCCATGCAATGGAAATACCCCTCATCACCTGCTCCGAAGAAGGCCAAGGTCGTTTCATTTGCAGGGAAGACGAAGGCCTCAAATTTTGGGAAGAAAAAGAAATTTTGTTTATTGAATATCTTCAAAAGGGCCACACCACCAATGAAGAATACTGTCCCAGCTTGTTTAAGCAGTTACGAAAGGCTATCAAGACTAAACACCCAGGAAAACAGACGAAAAGGGTCTTGTTTCATCAGGACAATGCTCCAGCACACAAGTCCTTGATTTCAATGGACGTTGTGCGTGTCTTTGCTTTGAACTGGTTGGTCACCCTCCCTACTCTTCTGAATATATGAAGTTAATTGTTATGGCCGGTCATAGAATGAGCATTGGTTTTGCACCTATAAAGCACCGTGTGCATGAGAGAATACCAAGCTGGTGTGGTCGTATGATGCATATGGGTGAGGTTGTTTTTGTTGGCTCTCCGTCACTTACGACGTCGAGGGTTCCAGTTGATCCGATCAACGGAACAGCCTGCTCGTGAAATTAACGTGCAAGTGGCTGAGCACTCCACAGACACGTGTACCCTTAACGTAGTTCTCGGGAATATTCAGCGTGACACAGAGTGTGACAAGGCTGACCCTTTGAATTACAGGCACAACAGAAACAGGAAGTAAGAGTGAGAGAAAGTTGTGGTGAAAGAGTACAGCAGGGTTCGCCACCATCCCCTGCCGGAGCCTCGAGGAGCTTTAGGTGTTTTCGCTCAATAAACACTCACAACGCCCGGTCTGGGAATCGAAACTGCGATGCTATGACCGCAAGTCTGCTCCCCTAACCACTGGGCCATTGCGCCTCCACTATGAGTGAGGACAGCTGCATAAAGAGCCGACCTGTAATGTGGGGGAGGGGGCTGTGGAAGAGACAGGCCAGGGAAAATGTGGGACAAAATGTTGAGAAATGATCTTCAGATGTTGAACCTTACAGAGGACAGAGGACCGAGATTTCTGGCGATTCGCTGTGTTTGACAAGATACACCAAGCTGAGTAAAATCATGGCCGTCTATACATACAGGCATGTCCTTTACGGCCATGCACTCCTCACATACACATAATCAGTTCTCTATGAAAACTCCATCCGATCAACACCCACTGCAGGCCCCTCCACTCTCCCTTATGTGCATATCCGCACACTCTCCATACGCTCACATATGTACCACACCCCACTCTCCCAGCCACTCCAGTTTCTCTTAACATCGCTTGCTACAGTCACTTCTTCCCCCATCTCTAAGCATCTTCCTTCACTCTCTTATGGAACATCGCCCTCTATCCCCTCTGTACCATTTATACTCCGCCTGCCCCGCTGCCCCCGTTACTTGTGGGTAGGTCCCGAGTTTATTTAAGATATTCTCATTTTAAAAATCATCTCTGGCTAATCGTTGAGAGGATGTTAGTGTTGCCTTGGCGGAGGTTTGCGCTCTCTGAGTGCTCTTATTATTATTATTAGGCGGTGAGCTGGTAGAATCGTTAGCGCGTCGGGAAAAATGCTTTGCAGCATTTCGTCCGTCTTTACGTTCTGAGTTCAACTGCCGCCGAGATTGTCAAGCAATGGTGGGGGGGGGGGGGGACAAACACAGACACACACATATATATATATATACGACGGGCTTCTTTCAGTTTCCGTCTACCGAATCCACTCACAAGGCTTTGGTCGGCCCGAGGCTATTGTAGAAGACACTTGCCTAAGGTGTCACGCAGTGGGACTGAACCCAGAACCATGTGGTTGGTTAACACTCGCACGATTTTCACTAGGGTGTTAGAGTTAGGGTTAATTTAGGCTTAGGCTTAGGGTTTAGGGTTACGGTTACGGTTTTAGGGTTAGGGTTAGGGAATTCCATCCCTAACACCCTAGTGAAGATCGTGCGGGTGTTAATCTGAAAATTTACCCAAAACTTTGCACGGGGCTGAATCAAGCTGCTTTAAATAACATAGCAAATTAGCTGGGTGTTAAATAACCACCTAAAGGATTAAAATAATTAAATTGAATTGAATTTATCATTAAATAATTAAATTATTTAATTGTTCAATTATTATTGTTGTTTTGGTTTCCATTTCTGCTTTATGTATGTATGTATAATACATTGTTTGTTTTTATGTACAGTTATAATAAAAGCAATTTTGTGCTAATCCGATGGGTTACTCTATATTTTTGTGGAGTAAAGGAAAAGTTCCCAAATTTATTATTCTTATACAAGAATGCTATTTACAGTACCTGCACAGCAACAACAACAAGCAAATAAATGTATTGTAATGTGACATCTTCGTCCACTTATATGCTATTGTCGCCATTATTTTTGACTCGTCTATCGTGCTATCGCCGACACCTCCGCAAGACAATGACTTTGAAACGTCTACCTTGACGGTAATTCGAACTCGTATATATCACATAACTGACACTGACTCCAACGACTCAACTGCTATCGATCTTCTACGACTGACTGACTGACTTTATAGTGGCTGAACGAGTCCGGAATTAGTTTGTCACGTGGGAAGGGGGAGTATCATTTTCACTACAACACAATGGACTAGCTTAAACTACCTACATTCTTTTGTGGGGAAAAAAAAAAGATGGCACACCCAGTGACTAAGGGCTTAGATATTGTCAAACCGCATAGGTAAATTGAATAATATTGAAAGCAGCAAAAATACTGTTACACCGTGTGCCTACCTAACAAAAGAAAAACGTCTGCAGGTCTGTTTACAAAGGTGTACATGCATGAATAAATTCTAAACAACATAACCCCAAACTTAATCAATATAAATTTTTCCCGTACACTTTTCCATAACAGTCCAAATTAAAAACCTAATTACCAACCCACTCAAACTTACACACCCAAAGATAATTTTAACACAACAGAGAATATATAAAGGTAATACTAACTCTAATGCATCGCAGTTTGACGATGTCATAGCTGACCGAAACTTCAGTCTGTCAACATTCTTTTATGATGTGTGTGTGTATTAAAGATTAACAACAGATGTTATGTAATTACCTTCATTAGCTTACTAAGAAGCAATGACATTAGTGTGAGTGCATGAACCATAGCTTCTGTGTAGCTATCAAAACAAAGAATATGTTTATTTCGGAAAGCAGTTAAATATACAGGGTGCGGTGAATATATTGTCTAAATTACGCAAAGATGAAAATAACAGTGACGTCTCATTTTAACAGATATATTTACCAAAATTACATAAAAATATCTTGAAATACTAAAGAGTAAATTCATTCAATAAAACAGCCATTGGCTTCAACCACAGCCACCAAACAACTTCGGAATCTCCTGCAACTCTTCTGGAAGGTCTCCTTGTTTAGGTTGGTGAATGCTGCCATAATCTTTGTCTTCAGTTAATCTTTGCTGTTGTTACAAGGAGCTTTGGCTCGACCAATTGCGCCCCACACATAATAATTAAGGGGGTTGCAGTCTGGGGAGTTAGGTGGCCAGATGTTAAGGGTGATGTGGTTACAGAAATTGTATAACAGCCATGACTGGGTTCTCCTGCTTGTGTGGCTTGGTGCAGATTCCTGTTGCCAGACATAGGGTCTTCCAGCAGCCACCCTCTTGACCCAGGGCAGCACCACCTCCTCCAAGCACTTGATGTAAGCCTCCATGCTGGGAAGATGGAGGCATAACGTTGCCATCACTAGTGATTATTCCAAACTATGATGTTGACAGGATGTTTGATTTTTATCACTCTCAGTACATGTTTTGGGGACATGGCAAACCAACGGTTGTTCTGTGTTCACCATCTGTTCGTATTGGCGCTTCTGGCGCGAATGCCAAACAGTACAGCATATCGTTTCCAAATTTCTTGTAGAGTGAATTGCCTCATGATGCTGTTTTTCTCACAGACGGTGCCCAATTGACCCTACTATACTGTGTAGTCGACAAAATGAAAAACAAACAATGCACGTGCACGCGAAATTAAAAACATAAAATGATGATAATTTACCTATCAAACCCTGTATATGTATAGATTGAAAATCAGAGAAAACTGTGAAATTGGTTAAGTCTTTAAAAATTTGAAAAAGGAAATCTAAATGAATCCCAGTGCATTTCCAACTTCTTTTTTCTATATTTCTACTCATGCAGAGTGGAGGTGCAATGGCCCAGTGGTTAGGGCAACAGACTCGCGGTTTCAGTTCCCAGACCAGGCATTGTGAGTGTTTATTGAGTGAAAACACCTAAAGCTCCACGAGGCTCTGGCAGGGGATGGTGGCGAACCCTGCTGTACTCTTCCACCACAACTTTCTCTCACTCTTACTTCCTGTTTCTGTTGTACCTGTAATTCAAAGGGTCAGCCTTGTCACACTGTGTCACGCTGAATATCCCCGAGAACTACGTTAAGGGTACACGTGTCTGTGGAGTGCTCAGCCACTTGCACGTTAATTTCACGAGCAGGCTGTTCCGTTGATCGGATCAACTGGAACCCTCGACGTCGTAAGCGACGGAGTCCCAACAACTCATGCAGAATAAAATAACATTGTTTTCAATATATGCCTCTTTGTTACCAGTATCAGCGCTGCAGACCGTACCTCTGTCTTTCATAATGGTATGTTTTTCATCAATGAATCTTGTTTCACACTGATATACATCTTTCCTTGTTTATCACGTGAGTTTGGTTCCAAATCATGTTAAATAGATCAGTGATAAATGAATAATAGATCGTATGGGAAAAACAGATTTCATTCCAAGACCCCCAAATTTTTCTGAACATTGTTGATGGTCGCTGCATTGTGATTTTATGGTTTAAATAATGAGTATATGCAGATATACATATATATAAAACTCCGTTGGTTACGGCAACAAGGCTTCCTGCTGTTCCAATCAACAGAACAGTATGCTCATGAAATTAATGTGCAAGAGGCTGAGCATTCCACAAATACGTGTACCATTAATGTAACTCTCAGGGAGATCCAGTGTGATAGAGAATGGGAGCAGGTTGGCCCTTTGAAATACAGGTAAAAGTAATTTTTGTCGGCTGAGGGGACTGGAGGAATGTAGAAATAAAGTGCGTCACACAAGGACACAACGCACAGCCAGGAATTGAACTCATGACTCATGGGGCAAATACTGTAATGACTAAGCCACAAGCCTGCACACTATATACACACACACACACAGGAATGGCTGTGTGGTAAGTAACTTGATTACCAACCACATGGTTCCGGGTTCAGTCCCACTGCATGGCACCTTTGGCATGTGTCTTCTACTATAGCCTCAGGCCGACCAAAGCCTTGTGAGCGGATTTGGTAGATGGAAACTGAAAGCAGCCTATCATATATATATATATATATGTATGTATGTATGTGTGTGCATATGTTTGTGTGTCTGTGTCTGTTCCCCCAACATCGCTTGACAACCAATGCTGGTGTGTTTACGTCCCCGTAACTTAGCGGTTCAGCAAAAGACACAGATAGAATGAGTACTAGGCTTAAAAAGAGTGAGTCCTGGGGTCAAATTGTTCGACTAAAGGTGGTGCTCCAGCATGGCTGCAGTCAAATGACCGAAGCAAATAAAATAAAAGAAAATATTGCACCAGCATGACCGCAGCCACTTGGCTGAAACAAATAAATAAATATATATATATATATATATATATATATATATATATATATATATATATACACACACACACGCACGCACATGTACATACATACACACATATATAGAATAAAAAATATAACATAAATCAAGTAAAAAATAAAAGCACAACACTTGGCAGTGAGAGGATTGTAGAAGAAGAATATAAAAACAACAGTAGTCGTAGAATTGCAATGAAATTTTAAAGAGGAATTCTTTGAAATATTTTGTTTTTTTACAATTTTGGTTTACAAAGTTTTTTGTCTGTTTTTCTTGTTTTTTTTTTCTTTCTTTTCTTCTCAAAGCAAAACAATGCAAATTTTTTCATAAAAAAAAATGAAAGATGTATTAATAAAAAAAAATGACACTGATTTCTAAGACAGGCACAAAACAATTTGGCCACAAATTCTTGGAGGTAAAGTACAAATCAATTAAATTGACTTCTTGTACTTCATTTTACTGAATTTTTTGGAAGAATGATGAAATGCTAAATTGACCCCAGGAGGGTAGGATTTCAATTGAGAACATGAATAAAACAATGTAATTGAATTCTACAATGCATTTTTAGTTACTGCCTTACTGATCCTGCTTACCACAACAACAACAATAATAATAATAATCCTTTCTACTAAAGGCACAGGGCCTGAAATTTTGGGGGCTGGGACTAGTCGTTTTACATTGACCCCCCCAGTAGGATTTGAACTCAGAATGTACACAACTGGAACAAATACCACATAATTTTTTTATAATGCTCTACTGGTTCTGCCAGTTCACACTAATAATACTGATGGTTGCTAAGATAGATTCAAGGCCAGAAATTGAGCCGAGGTGAAGGTCAGCTGGTTAAACCAACCCCAGATCTTGACTAGTGTTTATTTTATAATAGCCCATCCACATTTAGAATGAAAAGCAAAGATGTCCTTGGCAAGAATTGAACTTGGAACATAATTGGACAGTTCAATGGCAGAATGTATTTATTGCATCACTTCCCATTCTAGACAGTATAGAAAGAATTTTCTAACATAGGCACAAGGCTTGAAATTTGGGAAAGAAGATTAGTTGACAGTATACCAAACCCCTCCATGTGTGAGAGGTACATTATTTTATCATAAAATAAAATGAAATTTTATTCATAAACACCAGTATATGTGACTAGTATTATAAACAAAGTACAGTTACATACACCAGTAGGTGACTGGTACTTTATTTCACTTCGAAAGGGTGAAAGGTAAAATTGGCCTTGGCAAGATTTGATCTCAGATCATAAAGGGCCAAAGAATTATGTCAGACACTCTCTAACGATTTTGCCAATCTATTGCCCTTGTAGCAATAATAATTATTTCTAAATTAGGTACAAAGCCTGAAATTTGAGTTAGGGTAAGGGTTAGTCAATGAAGTCAGCTAGTACTTGCTAGTATTTGCCTGTTACTTTATAGACACCAAAATGGGCCTGGTTCTCTGTCAGTTACGATGAGTGAGTGTCCTAGTTGGTCTGATCAACAGAGCAGCCAGCTCATGAAATTAACATACAAGTGGCTGAGCACTCCACAAACACGTGTACCCTTAATTTAGTTCTCAGGGAGATTCAGCGTGACACAGGATGTGGCTAAGCAGACCCTTTGAATTTACAGGTACAACCCCACTTTTGCCAGCTGAATGGACTGGAGCAACGTGAAATAAATTATCTTGCTCAAGGATGCAATGTGCTGCAGGGAATCGAACTCACAATCATACAGTTGTGAGCCAAATACCATAACCACTTGGCTACACACCTTCATGGCCCCAAAATGATAAAAGACGAAGTTGACCTCAGCAAGATTTGAACCCTGGACATAGAGAACCAGAGCAAATACTGCAACAAATACTATTCTGATCTGAACAATTTTCCCAATTCACTGAAAATGATAACAACTACAGGGACCCATGAACATCCCGCATTTTATAAAAAAATTCCTATTTCTGTTTTGATGCATAAATAGATCTTCATAACATCATTTCATTAAGCTAAAGATTTCGAATATATCTTGGATTTCATTCCATAGTTAAGATTGTTTAAAGCATAACACCTGAACATATATGACCAGCAGAATATCATAGAGGGACTGGGTTTATTTTATTTTTTTGTTTTATTTTTTAAATGTGACTAGGAACAAAATCAGCTTGTGTTAATGACAATAATCATCATCATCATCATCATTGACATCATTAAACATCCGCTTTCCATGACTGGAACTGGTAAACCGGAAAGCTGCACCAGGTTCCAGTCTGCCAATAATAATAATAATAATAATAATAATAATAATAATAATCCTTTCTACTATAGCACAAGGCTCAAAATTTTGGAGAGAAGGGACTAGTTGATTACATGAGCCCCAGTGCTTGACTAGTTCTTATTTTATCAACCCTGAAAGGAGGAAAAGCAAACTGACCTCAGCAGAATTTGAACTCAGACTGTAAACACAAACAAAATGCCACTAAGCATTTTCTGCAATGTGCTAATAGTTCTGCCCAACACCTTTGTAATAATAATAATGCCTTCTATTGTAGGAACAAGGCTTAGAATTTGGTGGGAGAGGACTAGCTGATTACATCAACCCCAGCGCTTGACTGACACTTATTTTAACGACCCCACCCCCACAAAAGGGTGACTAGCAAAGTTGACCATGGTAATAATGCTCCTACTAATAATGGTGGGCATTTTTTTTCCTAAGCAGATATGAAGCCAGATAATTTTTATACAGCAAGTCTTATATATGCCAAGTAAAATAAAACCCCAGTATATTACTGGTTGAACTACTTTATCAATACTTCTCTCTCATTCTCTCTGTCTAGAAATCTCTACTATGTGGACCCTTCCTTCGCTTGATATAAATACTACAACGAAATATCTTTCATATCACATTTTATCATCTTGAAGACAGAAAAAAATAAAAAGTAAAAGAAGGAAGGATGCATTGAATTATGTAGCTCTAGGTAGACTGGTTGGCACTCTGTCGGTTACGACGACGAGGGTTCCAGTTGATCCGATCAATGGAACAGCCTGCTCGTGAAATTAACGTACAAGTGGCTGAGCACTCCACAGACACGTGTACCCTTAACGTAGTTCTCGGGGATATTCAGCGTGACACAGAGAGTGACAAGGCTGACCCTTCGAAATACAGGTACAACAGAAATAGGAAGAAAGAGTGAGAGAAAGTTGTGGTGAAAGAGTACAGCAGGGTTCGCCACCATCCCCTGCCGGAGCCTCGTGGAGCTTTAGGTGTTTTTACTCAATAAACACTCACAACGCCCGGTCTGGGAATTGAAACCACGATCCTACGACCGCGAATCCGCTGCCCTAATCACTGGGCCATTGTGCCTCCACTCTAGGTAGACTATGCTTGAAATATAAGAGAGGATGGTCACAGTTTAAATGCCTTTGATTATAAGAATAACTGATGAGAGTTGATATGAGAGATGTTATATGGTTCATTAACCAGCTACAAGCAGCAATCAAACCTTCCTGAAATCACACCCTGCCGTCTTACAAAAAGAAGGACATTGAACATAGTAGTACTAGAAATACAAAAAGATGGGATACTCTTAGCTGGGAAACCTATGATTATAGGTGCGTTAAATCAGGGTTGATCAGGAGCTTGAAAATGTTCTTTTTTTCTCTGACAGTGAAATAAAAAGCCAACTAGACCTTGGAAGGATTTGAACTCAGAAATGGGAAAACATTTTGTCCAGCACTCTACTATGTCTGCCACACGTCTCTTTACTTACAGCAATTATGAAAATAATTCTTTCTACTATAAGTAAAATTTTGTGGAGAGAGGCTAGTCGATTACATCAACCCCAGGGAAATTTGAACTCAGGATGTGAAGCCAGAAAAAATGTGCTAAGCATTTTTGTCTGACGAACTAATGAATCTGTCAGCTCACTGCTTTAACAACAATTATAATAAAAGTATGAGAAATGATTACGATAACAGGAATGATGATGATGATGATGATGATGACAAGGATTTCTAAGACAGGATCAAAACCAAAAATGTGGTGGGAACTGAGATGTAGTGGAGTTAATCCACTCTAATACTTGACTGGTAATCTACTTTATTGAATCCAAAAGAATGAAAGGAAAAATTAAGTTTGGCAGGATCTGAATACAGGATGTTAAGAGCTGGAAAAATAATAATAATAATAATAAAAATAATAATAATCCTTTCTACTATAGGCACAAGGCCTGAAATTTTGTGGGAGGGGACTAGTCGATTACATCAACCCCAGTGTTTCATTGGTATTTAATTTAATTTATTGACCCCGAAAGTATGAAAGGCAAAGTTGACTCCAGCAGAATTTGAACTCGGAAAATAAAGATAGGCATTTTGTCTGGCATGCTAACAATTCAGCCAGCTTGCTGCCTTAATAATGATAATGATAATAATAATAATAATAATAGCAACAATAATAATTCTCTCTATTATAGATACAAGTCCTGTTTGGAGAGGGTTAGGGTTAGAGGAGAGGGGGTAAGTCGATTACATCAACCCCAGTGATCAACTGATACTTATTTTATTAACCTCCAAAAGGATGAAAGGCAAAGTCGACCCTGGCGAAATTTGAACGGAAAGATGGACAAAATGCCACTAAGCATTTGCCTGACTCTTCTAGCTCACTATCATAATAATAATAATTATTATTATTATTTCTTTATTGCCCACAGGGGGTTAAACGGAGAGGGGACAAACAAGGACAGACAAGGGGATTAAGTCGATTACATCGACCCCCAGTGATTAACTGGTACTTATTTAATCGATCCCGAAAGGATGAAAGACAAAATTGACAATAATAATGCAATAATACAATAATAATGTTGTATGAATGAAATGATGTGGTATGACTATAAAAAAAAAGAAAATTTATACACAGCTGCTACATCAACAGACTTTCCCAAGAGCATAAAATGTTGGCATATTCTACAAAAGTAGCAATATTAAGGTCTGTAAAGGTTGGTAATGGCTAAAAAGCAGTTTTTAGAAAAAAAACAGAAAACCATCCCAATATTTATAAGTGTGTCTCCTGAGATGCACAACACTGTTTCTAATGCAAAAAAAAAAAAAAAAAAGCACAAAAAAACCTCTGGATGAATGCCTTAGATTCACATATACAAGAATAACAATGATTCGTTACGAAAAGGTACAAGACTAGAAAATTTGATGACTGGGAGAGGAGATGGTCAGTCATATCAAACCACAGTATATGACTGGTATTTTATATAACTGACATTGGGAAAATGAAAGGCAGAGTTGATCTTGGCAGGATTTGAACTTGGAACATAAAGTGCTACAGCTAAATGTTGCAAGGTATTTTGTCTGATGCTCCACCAATTCGGCGAATAATAGTAATAATAATGATTTCAAATTTCTGCCACAAGGGCAGCTTAGAGGAGGGGATAAAGTCGATTACATCATCCCCAGTGCATAACTGGTACTTAATTTATCGACCCCCCCCCCCCAAAGGATGAAAGGTAAAGTCTACCATGGTGGAATTTGAACTCAAATTGGAGCAACGGGCAAAATACTGCCAAGCATTTGATCCAGCGTACTAAAGATTCTGCCAGTTTGCTGCCTTAGTAATAATAATAATAATAATAATAATAATGGTTGAGAAATGAATTGCACTTTTATACAAAATAGCAGAGTTCAAAAAGAACATAAAAAAAAAAAAAGCAGTCTGTTCATGTTGCATGTGATGGTAAGCTACCGAACTGTGGCATCGTGTTCAGTGGAATATAGTCCAAGATGTACACCTGAGATAATGGTATCTGGAAGCAACGCTGAAGAAAAGAAGAAAATAATATTAGAAATAGACATATATATATCTGTATTCCCGAGCGTCAAACTAATACATCCTTTTGTTGTTTACACCACCTGTCCTCGTCTGTTGTTGTTTTTTTTTCGTACATTCTCCCACACACACACATATATATATATATATATATATGTATATATATATAAAGTTTTTAACTTTTAAATTTTCATATTCAAAAGAGACAGAGACTTCAAACTCGATATATCGATTTATTCACCACTCTATGTTAACATTTATATATTATATATATATGTATATATAAATATATAAATAAAAGCAATAGAAGCAATATTAATCAGAAAAGCCAATCTTTATGTCCAACTTCACTTGGAGGTTGTGTAAGAACATGGAATACTGTGTTAATTATCTTGAGAGGACTTCTCATATGGACTTGTGGCACTAAAAGTGCTAGGATTTATATCACTGACAGATGAGAATCATCTGCTATCACCACAGGAACTGCCAGATCAAGAGATTTCACCTTGTTTTGGGCTCCTCAGTAGCAACTAAACAGCCAAATCTCTCGTCAACAATACAAAGAGCACTGCAGGCATGGCTGTGTAAGAAGCTTGCTTCCCAATCATATGGTTCTGGGTTCAGTCCTACTGCATGGTACCTTGGGCAAGTGCCTTCTGCTATAGCCTCAGGCTGACCAAAGCCTAGTGAGTGGATTTAGTAGATGGAAACTGAAAAGAAGCCCATTATATATATATATAGGTGTAGGACTCAGAATGTAAAGCTGGACAAAATGCCACTAAGCATTTTATGTGGAATGCTAAAGATTCTGCCAGCTCGCCACTCTAAAGTGTTTAAATATTATTTTCTACTCTAGGCACAAGGCCCGAAATTTTGGGGGAGGGAGCCAGTTGATTAGATCGACCCTAGTATGCAACTGGGACTTAATTTATCAATCCCGAAAGGATGAAAAATAAAGTCGACCTTGGCAGAATTTGAACTTGGAATGTAAAGACAGATAAAATACTGCTAAGCATTTCGCTCGGCATGCTAACGTTTCTGCCAGCTCACCACCTTAAAGCATCTAAATATTGAAAGTCGTTTGCTATGTCAAGAATAGAGTTCACTCACAAACGAGTACGAAGTGGTAACATCTGCCGTGCTTTCGCTAATTGTCTTAAATATCTATGTAATTTCAAAAACACAAACAGACATTTTCTTGGTCCTCCATATAGAGAGACGGGTGCACCAATAAGCTGGTAGCCATTTTCAGCTAGGTAGACTGGAGCAAAATAAAATGAAGCTCCCTGTTCAAGGATACAACATGCCGCCTGGTCCAGGAATCGAACCCATGTCTTTATCATCGCTAACACAACACTAAACCGCTTGGTCAAACACGGTTTCACATTTTGTTAGGGTACGTGATGTTACTTCATTTAATTAAAGGTAGGTAACTCTCGAGCGCTTAAAACAGACGTTTGCATATCCTTTCCTATGAAAATCTTCCAAAAGCAAAAAGCATTTAAAACTGTTGTTAGTTGAGATAAATTTTCCCCAAAACAAGACGATTGTATATTTTAAATGGTTCAAGGTTAAAAGAAAAAAAAGCTCAGTTAAAAGAAGCCCAGAGAAAAGAAAGAGGGAGAGATATAGTGCAAAAGAGAGGGGGGGGGAAAGGGAGGGGGGAGAGATAGTGCAGAGAAACAGAGGCGGGGGAAGAGAAAGAAAGTAGGAAAGAGGTAGGGTGGGGAGGAGCTGGTGCAGAGAAAGAGAGTGAGAAGAGAGGTAGTGCAGAGGGAGGAAGAGGGATAGCACAGTGAAAAAGAGGGAAGGGGAGCTATAGCATAGAGAGAAGGCAGGAGACATAGCAGAGAGACAAAGAGCAATGGAACAGAGTGAGAGGAAGGAGACTGTAGAGAGAAAGAGAGGGAGAACGAGGAGAAATAGCTAGAGGCGTAAAAAAAGAAAGAGAAAATCAAGCAAAAAACATGACTGCACAGAACTTACTTTTGTTAGTGTCGTACAGAAAGGCATCTTCTTCAAACTTGACCATTGGTTTGTGGGAACATAGGACAGGTTCCTGGAGCATATGGTCCACAGACCTTCAAAACGAAGATAGGAAATAATCAAGTTATAAGGATTAAGGTTTGATAGTTTGTAATTGGTCAGGTTTACTGAGGACGTTTTGCAGGGAACAGAACTAGGGTTCAAGTTTACAGCAGTGATTCTCAACCATTTTTTTTTTTTTATCTATGGGGTCCCATAGGTATTTATTTTGCTCGGGTTGACTCTTATAGCCATTTGGTGTTTTTAAAAAAAATACTATTATATTTTTATAATTAACAATTATTAGGAATTGCAGTAAAAAAAAATATCCGTCTTTACATTCTGAGTTCAAATTCCACCAAGGTCAACTTTGGCTTTCATCCTTTTGGGGTTGATAAATTATGTACCAGTGACACACTGGAGGCGATGTGAGCAACTAGTACTCTCTTTCAAATTTTCAGGCCTTGTGCCTTTAGTAGAAAGGATTATTATTATTATTATTATTGAGTGAGAGAGTAGTGCATGCCATTAAAGTGACACTGGGGTACAAATATACGAAGCCCAGTATACCCATCATGACTACCCGTCTGATAAGGGTACACCAGGCACATGCATCACAACCATATGTGTGCGACATGGTGATCTCATATCAAGATAAACAGCACATGACCTCGCAGGTGGGGCCCAGTTAGAATTTTCTTCAGGTCGAGTAGCCCATCCCACTCAAAGGGTCCCTGAATAACGTTTGTTTAAGGATGTTGAGTAAACCACCCATGTTTCCAAAGGTGAATTATCCAAACCCCAAAGAACTCCTCTCAACACATGGCTATGATGCTCCCCCACTACTTCTGCTCATGATCAGAGATGCACATATCGTCAGCCACCAAGGGACATGCTCAACTGGTTATCATTATTATTATTATTATTATTATTATTATATAGGGTGGCAAGTTAGCAGAATCATTAGTACGCCAGAGAAAATGCTTAGAGGTATTTTTTCCAGCTTTATGTTCTGAGTTCAAATTCCATCAAGGCCACTTTGCCTTTCATCCTCCTGAAGTCAATAAAATAAGTTCTTTATGATGATGATGGTTATAATGATGATGATGATGATTTGAAATGCTGCTACTTACTCAAAGCCGGGTTCATATGGCTCCAGTTCTAAGAAATTGAACAATGCCGGAGGAATGTAACCATTGCTGCTGGTGGTTTGACATACAGTCTGTAAAAGAAGAGAATAAACATTAGCATTTGACTTTCATTGATGTTGTAAAAAAACCTCACTACCAACATATAATTCAATGACATAAGCGGCTTTACTACTTCACATTATTGACAATAATATGAGGCTCATTATTGACAAAAATAAATACTTTACTACCTATGCATTATTGACAATGATATAAGAGGCCTCACTACAAAGTATCATTAACAAAACAGATATTACTATCTACATGAGTGTCATTGATGTAAGAGGCCTAACTACCTACATACTATAGTCACTGATACAAGAAACCTCATTACTGGCATATTATTGACAGAAGAGATCTTGCTATTTATACATCATTAGTATTGATGTGGAAGGATTCACTATCATATATTCTCCATTATGACACAGATATGAAGAAAATAGAAAAAAGAAAATAAACTCCAGCATCAGTGTAATCTTACATCATCATCATCATCATCATCGTTTAACGTCCGCTTTCCATGCTAGCATGGGTTGGACGATTTGACTGAGCACTGGTGAAACCGGATGGCAACACCAGGTTCCAATCTAATTTGGCAGAGTTTCTACAGCTGGATGCCCTTCCTAACGCCAACCACTCAGAGAGTGTAGTGGGTGCTTTTACGTGTCACCCGCACGAAAACAGCCACGCTCAAAATGGTGCATCTCATGTGCCACCCACACAAGAACCAGTCCAGGGGCACTGGCTGGCAACGATCTTACTTGGCTTGCCGGGATATATATATATATATATATATAAACTTGGTACTAGTTCAAATATGTTTGAGAAATATTTGAGCCTCTAAGAAGTAAGTAGGAAGGCAGACAAATCATAAAGCCCTTCAGGTAGATGGCCCTGCATGATCTGTAGAAAACGTTGCCTTTCATCCTTTCGGGGTTAATAAATTAAGTACCAGTGAAACACTGGGATCGATGTAATTGGCTAATTCCCTACCCACAAATTTCAGGCCATGTGACTATAGTAGAAAGAATTATCATTATTATTATTATTATCAAAGTGTAAGAAGTGAGGTGGAGGCGCAATGGCCCAGTGGTTAGGGGCAACGGACTCGCGGTTTCGATTCCCAGACCGGGCATTGTGTGTGTTGATTGAGCGAAAACACCTAAAAGCTCCACAAGGTTCTGGCAGGGGGTGGTGGGCGACCCCTGTTGTATTCTTTCGCCCCCAACTTTCTCTCACTCTTTCTTCCTGTTTCTTGAGTAAAGCTGCGATGGACTGGCGTCCCGTCCAGCTGGAGGGGAGGAACACATACGCCACAGAAACCGGGCCCATGAGCCTGGCTAGGCTTTGAAAGGGTGCATAAATAAATAAAAGAAGTGAGGTTAAATATCAGAATGCAAGGTCTCACAGATGTGTGTGTGTGTGTCAATGTCTCCTAAGCCTCTTCCATAGCACCGGAAGAGATTGCAGAAGGTTGTTTGTGAGCCAGTGTGCTTTGCTCTAGTTTTGCATGGCAGGAAGCGAACGAGAGGAAAAGAATCTCCCACCCACCCCACAACCCACATCCCACCTACCCCACCCTGGAATAAGATGCCAACATTATAATAACACAAGTAACATGGCTGCGTTCCCAAGTGGCCTACTGCTCTGATTCCTGTGAATGAAGCCACGTACAGAAAATTTGATATAAAAAGAAAAATCATAAAAAATTGTTTAACCCTTTAATATTTGAACTGGCCATATCCAGCCAAAACATGCTGCCGTTTGTAAACCTAAACTATTTTCTCCATAGGTAATTCAAGAGAAAGTACAGCGAATTCATGCAAGGATGTGCACTAAGGGAAAACTAGACAGAAACTTACACTCTACTGCTGATGGTCCCAGCTTGTCACCAACTGTTATTGTCAGCTTGTGTATTCATTACTCAAGACAGCATTCATCAACAGGGGCACCATGCATCACCCAAGATGTTTTAAGTTCAGAAAACTGTTCGTAAACCAATTTGCTCATGATGAGAGGAATTCATGAACTGGGATTCCATGACAAACTTCTTTCAGTTTCCATCTACAATATCCACTCAAAAAACTGGCCAACACAGGGCTGTTGTAGAAGGCACTAGGCCAAAGTGCCAAACAGTGGGATTGAACCCAAGACTACATAGTTGAGAAGCAGACTTAACCATACAGCAACTCCTGCACTCATAACAACAACAACAACAAAAAAAAAAGCAGATAAAATTGTATAGGAATTACCTGGATGTAAAGTTGAAGACGCTGCCTTCTTTGTTCCAACACTTTGTGGTTCCATTTTAACATCTTCTTTGGAGGGAATTCTGGAGTAGCAATCAGTTTCTTTAGCTGCAAAAGTCAAGTTTACCATTATTCAAGGAAAAAGTAACCAAATTAATTTAACAACTGAAATCATTCAAACATCAAAAAAACTATCATACATAAAATGGTGGGAGCAGAGTTCTGGGATCTACATTTTCTCTCATAAACTCGATGATCATTTTCTGATGTCCCTATGTCTTATTTCCAACACATGACCAGTTCCAGACCACCAATGTCTCCTAAGTGTAAGGAACTATAAAGACATATTTCTGAACTCAAGTGCTTCAAAGCCAAAGCTAAACTCATGCTGAAGTGTTAGTGCTAAACTCCAGTACTTCAGAACTACTTTTAAACTTCAGTAGTGAAAAGTCAGCACAAACATTAGTTCTTCAGGGCTAGTTCTGAACTCTAGTACCTGAAGGTCAATGCTCCATTTCAGTGCATAACCTCCTAATTCTGAATTCCAGTACTTCAGAGCCAGTTCTGAATTCCACTATTTAAGGGCCATTTCTGAACTCCAGTACTTCAGGGCCAAACTTTTACTCCAGTACATAAGACCTAGTTCTGAACTCCAATACTTAAGGGCCAGTTCTGAACTCCAGAACATAAGGCACACAATTCTGAATTCCAATACTTAACGGACAGTTCGGAATTCCACTACTTAAGGGCCATTTGTGAACTCTGGATCTTAAGGGCTAGACTTCAACTCCATTACATAAGGCACACAGATCTGAATTCCAGTACTTAATCCTTCTGATACAAACCCACTTGAGAACGTCTCTGCTTTTATGACACAAGTTCCCTGTTTAAAAGTAATTTAAATCAAAACTTTCCATCAAAATTTCATGTAAATTTTTCATCCAAACACCAGCCTAATGATGAAAAAGTCATTTTATTAAATTCTTAATTATAATCAACGTTAAGCGAGGCCAAGGCAGCATGTTTCAACAGAAATAGGGTCACAAAAAGGTGGGAAATAAAATTCTCTTATGATATAATACTAACTTATATTTGGTAGTATTCCTGGAAAATTTGGTAGCTATTCCCCAACTGTTAAATTCATTAAAGACTAAACTGATTAAGATCTAATAGGCCAAGGTTTAACAGAAATTTTGGAAAGATAATGACAAGAATAAAGATGTGAGTGGTTACCTGTTTGTGCAGATCTTCAAATTCAGTATAGCGTCTTTCGACCGAATTATATCTTCCAGACATCCATACTTGGACATAAAATACCTATGGAATATAATTAATGCAGACGGTTTAATATTTTCTTTCCATCCACTGAGATAAAAAAAAAGGACAAATAACTAATTTTCCAACTTAAAAACGAGAAAAAAAAAAGAAGTGGTTCTCTCCCTTGAAGTACATAGATTCTCCCTTCCTCTCTCTCTCTCTCTCTCTCTCTCTCTCTCTCTCACTGCCATAATAGCACTTCGACAATGCAACAAACACGTGGATTTAATATAAAGTGCTTCTTTTACAAGCCAAAGTTGTTAGCAATACAATGATCTGGTTCCCATTATCTATCTAACACGCTAAATAGCTCCATGCATGAGTGTGTGTGTGTGTGTGTGTGTGTGTGTGTGTGTGTCTGTGTGTTATGCGCGTCTGTGTATGTGAGTGTGTTCGCGCGCGCACGCATGTGTCTGTTAATGTTTTTATGCAAAGTTCTCTTTTACTCTTTTACTTGTTTCAGTCATTTGACTGTGGTCATGCTGGAGCACCGCCTTTAGTCGAGCAAATCGACCCCAGCACTTATTCTTTGTAAGCCCAGTACTTTATTCTATCGGTCTCTGTGTCTGTGCTTGTCCCCCCCAACATCGCTTGACAACCGATGCTGGTGTGTTTACGTCCCCGTCACTTAGCGGTTCGGCAAAAAGAGAACCGATAGAATAAGTACTAGGCTAACAAAGAATAAGTCCTGGGGTCGGGTGCTCCGCAGTCAAATGACTGAAATAAGTAAAAGAGTAAAACAGAGTAAGAGTATATGCACACTCACACACACACACACACACAGAGTGTGAAACATAGAATGGGAAAGTATTACTACTTATTTGTAAAAATGTAATTCTAAATCAAACATTTAACAGAAAACCCGGAAAAAAAAAAAGGCGGGTAAGAAAAAAAATATAAACAAAAATAAAACGGAAACCTTATATTCCACTAATACACATCACAGATGTTAACAGTCTGAGGATAGAATTTCAGTCCAATATTTTTAATGGGATTTAGTTATAAAAGTTTAGCCCACCATATATGTGCATTGTTATTTTAATTTATATTAGCACTGTCACATGATTGAAGGTTGGGTCTTTAGAATACAGCACTTGTCACATTGCAAGCGAGAGAGTCTGTTAATAGTTAATTTCCATCATGTGAGCATTCTTGTGAAGGAAGCATGGCTTAGTGGTTAGGACATTTGGCTAATGATTGTAACATCGTGAGTTCAATACCTAGCACAGTGCTGTGTCCTTGAGCAAGACACTTTATTTCACGTCGCTCCAGTCTGCTCAGCTGGCAAAAATGAGTGGTAGCTGTATTTCAAAGGGGCCAGCTACACTTTGCTTGAAAACACTGATGGGGTAGGGTGACTATGGCTAGGGATACGAGGATATACCAGTCGGCTCAAACCCAATAAGGGACCAAACAAAAAGAGAAAAAAAAAGGAAAGAAAAAGATGATGATGATGATGATGGTGATACTGGGAAAAAGATAAGATAAAATAAATAAATAGATAAAATACATTGCATTTATAAATTAATCCTTGCATCCTAATTAGCGATTACTTGTTAATTGTATACTGATTGACAATCTGTCAAGGAGTGTGTCTGTGTGTAGTGTGCGTGCATGTGTGTGCGCATGTGTGTATGTTTTTGCTAATATATGTAAGTGTTTAACCACACACACTCATCATTGATAGCTTCAGGTGACTCACTGAAGCTGGTCAGATATAATCCTGCCATAACGTTTTCCAATGAACAGTTTCCTTCCTAATTAAAATACCTTACTTACATTATATGGTTCCAATCACTATAACCTTTGATTAGTCCAACTAATTAGCAATCTCGCTCCTCTCACTTCACGGCATATATCTATACCTACGGACCATTTTATTGGTCAACAGAGGGCATACAGTTTGACGAGTTGTAAACGGTAACCAGATAAATCTACCCTCCAAATTCACACCCTATTCACTTCCACCACCGCCACCACCATTTAATGTCTGTTTTCCATGCTGTCATGGGTTGGACAGTTTGACAGGAACCAAGCAACCACATGGTTGCATCAAGTTCCAACATCAGCCTTGGCATAGTTTCTATGGCTGGGTATCCAGCCTAATGCCACCCACTTAACCCTTTAGCATTTAAACAGGCCATATCTGGCCAAAAGCATTCTGCCTGTTTTATGTTCAAACTGGCCAGATCTGGTCTCTCACACCAACCCTACAATACTGTTTTAAAAATCAACAGCTACCTCATCGAAATCTCATAGCTACAAGATAATGCATGTGTAGCAAACTCATAAGAAGCGGAGAGAGAACGTAGGTTCGTTTGCCCATGCAGGAGAAATTATTGATTTCTCATTGGTTAAAAATTACTGCCCATATACGAATTCTGAACTTCGTTGAAGAAGTCTTTCATGAAGTACGGTTCTAGAATTCGTGTATGAGCTTGCTACACATGATTAGTTCAAAACAATGTGGATGAAAAGGCATTAATTTTGGCAGAATAATGTGAACACTAAAGGGTTAAAACCCATATATATATATATATATATATATGTTAAATCTCTGAACGAGGTATTAACAGTAACTGCACGACAAGGTGAAGTATATTTGCCACTTAAATGCGGCTGACCCCTAAGGGTGGATGTTACTGTTGCTTTTAGCCCCAGAACATCTCCTCCAGCTAGCTATTGACACAGATCTGTGTCCTGTCTGTATTTGCAAAGGGAAGTCATCCTTCCCATCTTGATCTGCGATACGTACGGATTTGAGTTTCTGGGTATTTATCCGTCCTCAGCGTACGACAATTGCCGATCTTTCATGTGAAAAATGTCCCGATGCAAATACGTATTTACCTTTTCCAAGTGAAAATATTCACTGATCTTGAAACCCCTGGTTGCATTTTTGCTCCTACTTGTTTGGGTATGAACTTGCCGGGAACCATCTGACTGACCATACGGAATGTTCAGTAGGTAGTCGAAACCTGTTACAGTCTGTCAGATACCGGCCATGATGAAATACCACAAGGTATTGAAAATACGTATTCGCCTTTATATATTTAATCCTTTATATTGAACACTCAATATTTCATATATTCAATAAGACATATTCCATATATTCAATAAGACATTCAATACTTCATTTCATTGTACCATCCATTTTTATATTATATATTATATATTCCATATTCTATATCCCACATTAATTTTACAAGAATATAAATAAAACATAAAAAACAGACAGAGTTGGAACTCTTTTAAATAAAATAATATATTCCTCTATACACGATCATACAAAACCCCCTTTTTTTGTATTTATTTTTACTCATATATATATATATATACATGTATGTATGTATGTATGTATGCATGCAAGAATATATGCATCTGTGTGAGTGTGTTTCTGTGCTTGTGTGTGTCCTCCACCATTGCTTGACAACTAATATCGGTTTGTTTACATCCCTGAAACTTAATGGTTCAGAAAGAGAGACTGATAGAATAGGTACCAGGTTTTAAAAAAGCACTAGGGTTGATTTGATTGGATAAGATCCTATGAGGCAGTGTTTCAGCATGGCCACAGTCGAATGAATCAAAAAATAAAAGATGTGTGTGTGTGTGTGCGTGCGCGCGCGCGCGTGTGCTTTGACACAGCATAATATTCGTAAACGAGTGTCACTGTCATCCAGGCAGTGTCGTTTATTTCCAATATTCTTCATAAACATGCTTGGAAAAAGGTGAAGGTTGGCAACAGGAAAGGCATCCAGCTATAATAGATAAAAAAAAATCCATCCAAATAAACCCACCCAACCCATACAAGCATGGGAAAGAGGACATTAATCCGATAACGATGATAATGGTTGTGATAAATAAACGGGCAAAACGGAACAAAAATAACCTAGTGATTAATTATGAATACATGCGTTTGCTTAAGAGTAGTTTATCCTGTTTGTTATGATGGTGGTGGTGACAGCTGTGGTGATGGTGGAGGTGGTAGTTGTTACCGGAGCTGCTGTTTGTTGAAAATCCAGTCCCGATTGAACCAGCCTATGATTAAAAAAGTTCTTGTCATGACTACCCAACTTTTTTTATTCAGACATTGTGTATCCAGGACTATATTAGTTTTAAAAAAATGTCCTTCCTTTCCTTATCAAACACAACAGATGGTGAAAGTTGCTAAACATTTATAAGTTGCTCAACATTAAGCTGCTAGTTCTAGTGAGCCTAGAGGCCATACAAAGGCTCTCTCTCTCTCTCATCAAGTTGTTTGACCAAAGTAAGCCCTGACAGAGGGGTCCTTTGATGAAAGGCTCTCCAGCATGGACAATCTCTACAGCTTTTCATATTCTGTTTCAGAAATACTTATTAAAACCCTGTGGAGACGCAATGGCCCAGTGGTTAGGGCAGCGGACTCGCGGTCATAGGATCGCGGTTTCGATTCCCAGACTGGGCGTTGTGAGTGTTTATTGAGCGAAAACTCCTAAAGCTCCACGAGGCTCCGGCAGGGGATGGTGGCGAACCCTGCTGTACTCTTCCACCACAACTTTCTCTCACTCTTACTTCCTGTTTCTGTTGTACCTGTAATTCAAAGGGTCAGCCTTGTCACACTCTGTGTCACGCTGAAAATCCCCGAGAACAACGTTGAGGGTACGCGTGTCTGTGGAGTGCTCAGCCACTTGCACATTAATTTCACGAGCAGGCTGTTCCGTTGATCGGATCAACTGGAACCCTCGACGTCGTAAGTGACGGAGTGCCAACAACAAAAAATTAAAACCCAACATTATCCAATGCACCCTTCATTTTTGTTCTAAAGGCAAGATATGACTTAAAGGAGATATACTTGCTATTTCTAGCAGCTCGAGTGGCCACAGGAAGGTTTCTGAGTTAGCTTGTTTTTTCTTTTTTTTTTTTCGTGGTTGCAGAGTTGATGTTATTGGTGTCAGAGCAGATAATGGCTACTCTTTGCCATGAGATCTGTTATTACTATCCAGCATATGACACAGTAATTTTGATTTATCCTACAAACTAATTGGCATTTGTTAAGGACCTTAAGTTCAAATTGCTTTCTCTCTTTTTTTTTCTCTGCCCTCTGCTATTTTTAATTTATTCCTATTCTGAGTCTATTTTTCTCTTATCTTTTATTTGTTTCAAGTCATGAGACTGCGGCCATGCTGTAGCACCATCTTGAAGAGTTTTTAGTCCAACAAATCGACCCCAGAACTTTTTTTTTTTTTTTAAAGCCTGGCATTTATTCTATTGGGGTATTTTTGCTGCGCTGCTAAGTTACAGGGCCATACACAAACCAACACCAGTTTCCAAGTGGTAGTGGTGGTGGTTGAGACAAACAGACACAATAACACACACACAAACATATATGATGGGTTTCTTTCACTTTCTGCGTACCAAATCCACTCACAAGGCTTTGGTCGGCCCAAGGCTATAGTAGGAGACACTTCCCCAAGGTGCCAAGCAGTGGGACTGAACCTGGAATCATGTGGTTGGGAAGTAAACTTCTTACCAGATAGTCATACTTCCGCTTAAGAAATATTTTTTCTTTCTTTCTTTTTCGTATTTTCAGTATGAACTCAAAAAAATAACAAGCTTGTGAGAGGATTTGGAAGACGAAAACTGAAAGAAGCCTGTCGTATATATGTATATATATATATATATGTGTGTGTGTGTGTTTGTGTGTGTGTATGTTTGTGTGTCTGTGTTTGTCCCCACCAACATCGCTTGACAACCGATGCTGGTGTGTTTATGTCCCTGTCACTTAGCAGTTCAACAAAACAGACAGACAGAATAAGTACTAGGCTTGCAAAGAATAAGTCCTGGGGGTTGATTTCTTTGACTAAAGGCAGTGCTCCAGCATGGCCACAGTCAAATGACTGAAATAAGTAAAAGAGAAATTGGTGAAAGCACCATTCTGAACTGAAATCCCACCGACATCAACCTCAACACCAGCGCTTACCCTAATTATAACAGTTTTAAAAATATTTAAAACAAAAGTACTTAGATTCCTCTTTCAAACATAATGCTGATTCAGTCACATAATTTGAAATTAATCCTGCAATTAATTCTGCATTATGACATAGCCTTGAGATCTCCATAATGAAATTGTTTATTTTTAGAATGACATTGTAGGGTAGGTGTGAGAGGCTGGATCTGGCTGGCGTGAACATAAAGCATGTAGAATATTTGGGCCAAACATTGCTGGAATACATATATATTTATATATACACATGGTGTATATGAATATTTATATATGTAAAGATGTGTGTGTGTGTGCTGATGTTAGGAAGGGCATCTAGCTGCGGAATTCATGCCAAATCAGATTAGAACCTATTGCAGCTTCACAGTTTTCAGTCAAAGGGTTCAATCCATGCCATCATGGAAAATGGACATTAAATGATGATATATGTGTGTGTGTGTGTATCTATTTATATGTATATATAGGCATAGGAGTGGTTGTGTGGTAAGTAGCTTGCTTACCAACCACATGGTCCCGGGTTCAGTCCCACTGCGTGGCATCTTGGGCAAGTGTCTTCTCCTATAGCCTCGGGCCGACCAAAGCCTTGTGAGTGGATTTGTTAGACGGAAACTGAAAGAAGCCCGTCGTATATATGTATATATATATATGTGTGTGTGTGTGTTTGTGTGTGTCTGTGTTTGTCCCCCCAACATCACTTGACAACCGATGCTGGTGTGTTTATGTCCCCGTAACTTAGCGTTTCGGCAAAAGAGACCTATAGAATAAGTACTAGGCTTCCAAAGAATAAGTCCTGGGGTCGATTTGCTCGACTAAAGGCGGTGCTCCAGCATGGCCGCAGTGGAAGCGCAATGGCCCAGTGGTTACACACACACAAATATATATATAGATAGAAAGATATACACACACACGTGTGTAAATTTGTCAGGGAGTAATTGACCAAACACTAACCTCATTAAATCATAATGTTATCATACAATTGCAGCAAAACAAACTGTGTTTAAATAAAATATGGGATGGTCACAGCTGCAACATTTCTGATCGCAGACCCCGCTCAATCAATCCTGACCTAGGGCTAAACAACTTAAACAACAATTGTAACAAGACACTGGGACACGAAATCATTGCAGTGTATGCCAATGACTGTGTGTAATAATTAAACGACATGATTGTAATTGAAGTCAGCACGTATAGGAATGCAATAAGCACTCATTACCGTTTATCTGTAACATCATATATATGTGTCTATATATATATATATATATAGATAGATAGATGTATGCATATATTACATACACATGTGGGTGACTCAGAAATGAGTAATCTATCTATATGTATATGTATATATATATATATCATCATCATCGTCATTTAACGTCTGCTTTCCATGCCAGCATGGGTTGGACGATTTGACTGAGGACTGGCGAACCAGATGGCTACACCAGACTCCAATCTGATCTGGGAGAGTTTCTACAGCTGGATGCCCTTCCTAACGCCAACCACTCCAAGAGTGTTGTGGGTGCTTTTACGTGCCAGTCAGGCAGTACTGGCAACGGCCACACTCAAATGGTGTTTTTTACGTGCCACCTGCACAGGAGCCAGTCCAGCGGCACTGGCAACGACATAGCTCGAATGTTTTTTCATGTGCCACCAGCACCAGCAGAGGTAAGAGCTCTCTGAACTTTGCCCAGGCTATTCTTATTCTAGCAGCTACACTTTCAGTGCATCCTTACCCCACTACTGACTTGGTCACCTAGGTAACGGAAGCTATCAACTACTTCTAGTTTTTCTCCCTGGAATGTTGGAATGTGGCAGTTGTTCTCTGCACATTTTCAGTGTTTATTGCTCCTGAGCATCTGCCACATACAAAAACTATCTTCCTAGTAAGCCTACCTTTGATATTGCTGCACCTCTTATATGTCTATAGCTTACACTGGGTACATCTTATAGAGTTTCTACCTACGCCTTTTCATATATATATTTATAATCGATTGTTTACCATCTGAAAACTTTGAGTCTGCCTTCTTTTTTCTACATGTAGCGATGTATATATATTTTGTACATGAAAACCCAAGGTTTTATCTGTTTATTTGAATCATTGTCTTTCATTTTATAACTATATATACCTAAATAAATTAATGAATAAATAACAACACATGGATGTGTCAATATACTCCAGCTGTTTCTAACAAATTTTTAATCAATTTATGGAGATGTTACATCATTAATAAAACTGTTGCAATGGTCATAGAATCATGAAGTGGTACAAGCTGTTGGCTTTTGAATGTTGTGCTTCATGTATTCACCTGATGGATACAGTTTTTCTAATGATTTAATATCTCCATTAATTGATTAAAAATTTGCTGGAAACAGCTGTAGGAAATTGACACATTATCCATCTGCTGTTACTCTTTTACTTGTTTCAGTCATTTGACTGCGGCCATGCTGGAGCACCGCCTTTTAGTCAAGAAAATCGACCCCAGGACTTATTCTTTGGAAGCCTACTACTTATACTATCGTTCTCTTTTGCTGAACCGCTAAGTTACAGGGATGTAAACACACCAAGCGATGCAGGGGAGACAAACACAGACACACACATACATATTACGACTAGCTTCTTTCAGTTTCCGTCTACCAAATCCACTCACAAGGCTTTGGTCGGCCTGAAGCTATAGTAGAAGACACTTGTCCAAGGTGCCACGCAGTGGGACTGAACCCGGAAACATGTGGTTGGTAAGTAAGCTACTTACCACACAGCCACTCCTGCGCCTGTTGCTATTTATTTATTATTCACCTTTCTCGAAACCTGCTCCTTACGTAGATCCGAAATACATTATGGACCGTACATTTAGTTCAAGGTGCATCTCAGGACTAATGATATACTCAGTTGAGTACAGTTAATCGTATACATAACCTGAATATTTTCCTGCCTGTACTCCGATACTCGCATATGTATTCCTTTATTTTTGTTGTGTACACATTTTATGAAATTAGTATTAGCTTATCTCTCTCTTTCTTGCAGAACCCCTAGGAACCTTTTGCAGAATCCTAGGGTTCCAGGGAACTCCGGTTGAGAAACGCTGCTATATACTATGTCATTTTGTATGCCAGAAGATATGGTAGGTGTTGTGAAAGCATAGTAGCAAGAGTAAGTATTGGCTAAAACAAAAAAGCTCAGGGACCTAATTCCTCTGTTAGCGATACAGGATTACCTCTCTGAGTGAAAAACAGATTGTATGATGCTCATGTATGTTGTTGTTGTTGGCACTCCGTCGCTTACGACATCGAGGGTTCCAGTTGATCCGATCAACGGAACAGCCTGCTTGTGAAATTAACGTGCAAGTGGCTGAGCACTCCACAGACACGTGTACCCTTAACGTAGTTCTCGGGGATATTCAGTGTGACACAGTGTGACAAGGCTGACCCTTTGAATTACAGGCACAACAGAAACAGGAAGTAAGAGTGAGAGAAAGTTGTGGTGAAAGAGTACAGCAGGGTTCGCCACCATCTCCTGCCGGAGCCTCGTGGAGCTTTAGGTGTTTTCGCTCAATAAACACTCACAACGCCCAGTCTGGGAATCGAAACCGCGAGTCCGCTGCCCTAACCACTGGGCCATTGCGCCTCCACTGCTCATGTATGAAATATGATACAACACGATAGTGAAACATTGGCAATGAATACAAAGGATGAGTGAAATCTGGATAGATGATCAAGAAAGCATGTCTCGCTGGAAGTGTTATGTTAGTGTGTATGAATGATGGAGCACAAGTGATCTGAATGGAATAATATGGATATAGGTAGAACCTTGCTAGGGGACAGGGTGCAAGGTCAAAGAAAAATTGTGCTGCGGAGGAGATATGACATGTATGAAGGGTGGAAAGAAGTGCCAAGGAATCAAACTTGAAGAAACTTGAGAATGCGGAAGACATAGGAGAAAGCAGCAAAAGCTGAACTTATGATAGCGAATCACACGAAAATGACGAAAAGCCCACAAGTGACAAGATGCTGTACTGTAGAAGACTCCTGAAAGTAAGGGAAAAATATATATGTATGGAGAGCGGTTTGTTGCCAGTACCTCCTGACTGGCCTTCGTGCCGGTGGCACGTAAAAGCACCCACTACACTCTTGGGGTGGTTGGCGTTAGGAAGGGCAACCAGCTGTAGAAACCCTGCCAGATCAGATTGGAGCCTGGTGTAGCCATCTGGTTCACCAGTCCTCAGTCAAATCGTCCAACCCATGCTAGCATGGAAAGCGGACGTTAAACGATGATGATGATGATGATGATGATAGAGAGAGAGAGAGAGAGAGAGAGAGAGAGAGAGACGAATACTCTGTAGAATAAACACCTCTTAAAAATTGAACAAAAAACCTGCAGCTTTTCTTTTCGTTGTAGGGTTTGTTTTGCTTTTTATCATTCTGATCTCGATTAAATTAAGCACTAGTAAAATAACGAATCGAATTAATCACTTGGCTTCGCAAGTCGCCAAAAGAAGCCATCAGGACAGACAGAAAAGTCGACTTCACCGAGTACATGACAATATTATATATATATGTAATTGCATAACAAGCAGAAACATGCGAGGAGAAGGTTTACAAACCAACTTGGTGGCTTAAAAATGACAGCTTTATGTACGTATACATTGTAATATTCTCCTGTACACTGATGCATACATAACGCTTTGTGTGTATAGGTTGTCAACAGACAAGAAGGAACCTTAGCGAGCTTAAGTCAGTGTTGAAAGCACAATTATTCTAAATAGTCAGAGGTGGTTTTCTTCAGATATGAATGGACAGCTGTCGCATTATATATACAGCATAAACCAACCCTAACCCTGTTTACAAGCCGACTCCTGATTTATGGCCAGGAAATCCCGGAATTTTTCAAGTACTTCCAATAAAAATCGACCCTAGATTTTTAGGTCTGTTTTAACATATATATTACCAAATCTAGTGTACATGTCGAACTTGGCCCACACTTTCTAGCACCTTAAGTGCAGGCACACTATTCTGTTAGTACCTTATCCAAAGACAGAAGAACGAAGGAAAAATTTTCGATTAGCCGTTTTTCTG
>NC_142942.1:14232258-14279295 GCF_046866305.1 Octopus bimaculoides | reverse complement strand
AGCCCGAGGCTATAGTAGAAGACACTTGCCCAAGGTGCCACGCAGTGGAACTGAACCTAGAACCATGTGGTTGGTAAGCAAGCTACTTACCACACAGCCACTCCCGTAACAAATTTGCAGAAAAACCTGAAAATACTTGTTTTCACACAGAGAAAGAGCTAAAGAAACTGACATTGGTTCTCCAAATCCAATCTGTTATTGACATAGTGTAAGATTTCTAAAATATTTCCAAAATTCTCCAACCGAGATTCTTATGTAAACAGACGCACACACACTTGAGTGTCTACATCAACAGTTCAACCAACACACACACAAACACAGAGAACTCTCTCGACTCAAAAAGTATTCTCGCCTTGCTAGTGACTCACTTGGACTCTCTCAAGAAGAAATTCAGCTCAACAAAAAAATCATACTTTCATACATATATACAGAATAAAAAGTTTAGAATGGTACAACAATGCACTATAAAACAAAAAAATTGGACTATATACCTGTTGTAATTTGGTTATCTATAATCCGATGATTTTTCGGAATTACAATTCCTTCTTCAGATCTTTTTAGGTGGAGTCTCTGCTATAAACTGTTTTTCGACGGTTATATACTTTTCTACTCTAGGCACAAGGCCCGAAATTTTTCGGGAGGGGACCAGTCGATTAGACCAACTCCAATACTCAACTGATACTTAATTTATTGACCCCAAAATGATAAAAGGCAAAGTCAACCTCGGAGGAATTTGAACTCAGAATGTAAAGACAGATAAAATACTGTTAAGCATTTTGCTCAGCGTGCTAATGTTTCTGCCAGCTTACTGCCTTCATACATATATATAAATAGATGCAAAAACATACATATGTATACATACATACACATACATATATTATAAAATGCATACATTGGTGTTTCTAATTTACTGTTTTCTCCCGTATTTCACATTTTCCTTGCTTCCAATCTAGAAATGTGTTAAAACAACAACAATAATAATAATCACACACACACACACACATATATTATATGTAGTCCAATTCCTGCCAGTATGGAAAACTGATGTTAAAGAATGATGATGATGATGATGATGATGATATGTACACAAACACACACACATTCCAACTGAAGAAATCATGCCAAAGGAGACACTGGAGCAGGATACTATCCTTGGGCCCATTGGATCCTGTTAAACTGTCCAAACCATGCTAGCACGGGACATGCATGTTAAATGATGATGACAATGATGATGAATGTAATTAAGAAGTGCTTTTAGCATTTAAATGATGTTTATAACTTTTCTTTTTATTTTGTTAGGTTATTTTTGTTTGTTTTTATATATTTTCTATACTAATTTCACTTTTTTTTTTGCTGTGACTATCTTTGGGAGACGCGTGTGTGTACATGTGTATGTTACCCGAGGAAACAGTAGCTAAAATAGCCGAGGAAGTTCGGGTAAGGTTATTAATTAAGCTTAGACTAATTATAGCCAATTTGCTAACAACATTTATCTCTATACATCCACCGATCAGAAGGACAGCTGTTACCAATTGACTTTGTTAACTATAATTAACAGCAGCCTCGTTATTGTGGTTGAAGATTTTAATTGACATGCTGGACAAAACCATGAGGGCTTCTCTGATAGACCTGATGGCATTGGTTATGGCATGAGAAATGATGTATAATCAAGGTTACCAGAGTACTTTGAAAAACATGTACTATCCAGCTGCATAAGAGCAGGAACTAAAATATGCTTCATCATCATCATTTAACGTCCGCTTTCCATGCTAGCATGGGTTGGACGATTTGACTGAGGACTGGTGAACCAGATGGCTGCACCAGGCTCCAATCTGACGCCAACCACTCCGAGAGTGTAGTGGGTGCTTTTACGTGCCACCAGCATGAAGGCCAGTCAGGAGGGTACTGGCAATGGCCACGTTCAAATGGTGTTTTTTATGTGCCACCTGCACAGGAGCCAGTCCAGTGGCACTGGCAACGATTTTGCTTGAATGCTTTTGCCCGTGCCACCGGCACAAGTGCCAGAAAGGTGACGCTGGGCACAGGTGCCATCACGATTTCACTTTCGCTTGCCCCAACAGGTCTTCGCAAGCCGAGTTTCGTGTCCAATGAAGGAGACGACGTTGGCATGGGTGCCAGTCATCGAATTTAGTTCGATTTCGATTTCACTTGCCTCAACAGGTCTTCGCAAGCGGTAGTATTGGGGTTGATGTAACCAATTGTACCCCTCCAACAAAATTTCAGACCTCATACCTATCATAGAAAGGATTACCAATATTTATTTGTTTTGCTGTTAAGTTTGAAAACAGTCGACTTTGTCTGTAAAAAATTTTGGACCTGGGATTGGAGCCAAGCCCACTTCTTTCTCCCACTACTGGATTTTTGTTGTTTATTGTTCACTCAATTGATATATTTATGAAAGAATAGAAACCTGACACTATTCATATATATATGTAGTTGTATTGTATACATTCAGGTAGTGTAAAAATGAATGACAGCTTGTTTATGGTCCCCCATAAAAAAAACAATGGAAGTTTCTGTCTTAAGTGGTAATAATGCAGAAGCAATCAAGGCTTTGTCATTTTATGCGTATGTCAATGTATATTCTTTGTTACTCTTTCATTTGTTTCAGTCACTAGACTGAGGCCATGCTAGAGCACCACATGAAGAGCTTTTAGTTAAATGAATCAACCCTTGTACTGTTTTTTTGTAAGCCTTGTACTTATTCTAGTTATACTCTTGTCAAACGACTAAATTATGAGAACATAACCACACCAACACCAGTTGTCAAGTGATGGTGGGGGACAAATATAGGAACAGACACACGTACGCATGCACACACATACGCGCACATATATATGTATATATGACAGGCTTCTTTCAGTTTCTGTCTATCATATCTACTCACAAGGATTTGGTAGATCCAAGGTTATAGTGGAAGACACTTGCTCAAGGTGCCACACAGAGACTGAACTCAGAACCATGTGGTTGGAAACCAAACTTCTTACCACAGCGCCACACCTATGCCTGTATGTGTGTGTGTATATATATATATATATATATATATATACATACATACATACATACATGTGTGTGTGCATGTGTGTATATATAGGGTGTCCGCAAAGTCTGGGTACATGGGTATTAACACATACTTTAAGAAATAATAATTTCTTATATTTAATTGTTTATGTTATGATTTTATTTACTCCATGTAGCCAGACTTTGTGGACACCCTGTATATATATCATCATCATCATCATTTAATGCCAGTTTTTCAAGCTGGCATGGGTTGGACGGTTTGACAGAAGGTGACCAGCTGAAGGGCTGTTCAGGCTTCATGTCTGTTTTGGCATAGGTTCTTTGGCTGGATGGCCTAACGCCAACCACTTTACAGAGTGTACTGGGTGCTTTTATGCAGCACCAACACAGGTGCTTTTTACATGGCACCATCACCTATGAGCCCACAAGATTAAGGATGCTCAGCTGGAGAGGGTTGTAGGGGAAGAGCCTGTATGCAGGGGCAGCCATGCTTTTACTTAGCTTGACATGTCTTTTAAATGTGTGTGTGTGTGTGTGTGTGTAAGGATATATCAAACAAAAAATATTTTAAGAACTCACGGGGTCAATATATTTGACTAAATCTCTACAGGCAGTGCCCCAGCATGGCCACAATCCAATGATTAAAGCAAGTCAAAGAATAACAGAATATACATAACAATACATGCGGAACAGACCCTTTGTATTGAGGAAACTCCTCAAGGATTTGATCACTGAATCTACTGTAATAAATATTCTTTTCTACTCTAGGCACAAGACCCGAAATTTCGGTGGGGAGGGGGCCAGTCGATTAGATCAACCCCAGTACACAACTGGTACTTAATTTATCGATCCCAAAAGGATGACAGGCAAAGTTGACCTTGGCGGAATTTGAACCCAGAACATAAAGACAGATGAAATACCACTAAGCATTTCACCCGGTGTGCTAACGTTTCTGCCAGCTCACCGACTTACTGTGATAAATATTGCACATGAGAGATATGCAATTAACTATCAACACCGAAACTAAACCTTTGATTCAGTTATTCACAGCTTGATTTAACTATGATGATATTATTTACACCAGGATACATATTACATCATAATTACAGCTAAGTGTTACATGGGTATAGGAGATGCCTTAGTCAGATATAATTACAGAAATATCATATTGTTGGATCAGACCATGAAAGTTACAGAAAGAGTCATAATACAATTAATTAGGAAGAAAATTAGTCTAGATGAGATGCAGTTTGATTTTGTATCAGGATGCTTTCTTTTTGGTAAGACAACTGCAGAAGTATTCAGCTAAAAGTCAGACATTATACTTGGCATTCGTCGACCTGGAGAAAGCCTTTGACAGGATCCTCTGAGATCTGGTGGTCTTGGAGGGAGTTAGGAGGAGACTAATGACTTTTGAGAGTTATACAAGCCATGTATATGGCCGTTGCCAGTAAGATGAGAGTTAGCTATGAGTACAGTTACAAACTGTGGAGGCACATGGCTTAGTGGTTAGGATGTTGAACTTATGATTGTAAGATTGTGGTTTCAATTCCTAGACTGGGCAATGCATTGAGTTCTGGAAGATAACACTTCATTTCACATTGCTCCAATCTACTCAGGTGGCAAAAGCTGTTGTGGACTGACATCTTGTTCAGGTGGGGAATGTTTGTGTCACAATTTATGTCACAGAAGCCGAGAAACTGGTCCTTATGACGCTATATGACTCAAGAAGAGTCTACAGTGACAAATTTATAGTATAGGTAGGAGCTCACCAGAAATCTGTTCTCAGTCCCTCCTTTTCATTATTGCCCCCACCCCACGTCTGAAGGCAGTGCCCCAGCATGGCCAATCCCAACGATTCAAACAAGTAACTGAATGACAGAACATATATATAACAATACATGCAGAACAGACCCCCTTTGTATTTAGGAAACCCCTCCAGGATTTGATCACGGAGTCTACTATGACAAACATGGCACACAAGGTTTATAGGATAAGCTATCAACACAAATACCAAACCTTTGACCCAGCTATTCAATGCTTTAACTATCAGAAAAACTAAAGTATGTAAGAGGAGGTCACAGAAGCCGAGAAACTGGTCCTTATGACGCTATATGACTCAAGAAGAGTCTACAGTGACAAATTTATAGTATAGGTAGGAGCTCACCAGAAATCTGTTCTCAGTCCCTCCTTTTCATTATTGCCCCCACCCCACGTCTGAAGGCAGTGCCCCAGCATGGCCAATCCCAACGATTCAAACAAGTAACTGAATGACAGAACATATATATAACAATACATGCAGAACAGACCCCCTTTGTATTTAGGAAACCCCTCCAGGATTTGATCACGGAGTCTACTATGACAAACATGGCACACAAGGTTTATAGGATAAGCTATCAACACAAATACCAAACCTTTGACCCAGCTATTCAATGCTTTAACTATCAGAAAAACTAAAGTATGTAAGAGGAGAAAACAGGAAATAAAAAGAAAGAAAAACATCAATTCAACACTTAAGTGCTTCAGCTGGTCCATAGTGGTTGAGGGAAGCTGTTTTGGTAATTGTCAATATAAACATTGATGGGCTCTCCACTTTCCCTCCCACCTCCCTCTCTAATATATATATATATATATACATATATATATATATATTCTTTTATTCTTTCTTTTACTTGTTTGTCATTTGACTACGGCCATGCTGGAGCACCGCCTTTAGTCGAGCAAATCTACCCCCAGGACTTTTTTTTTCTTTTTTTAAGACTAGTACTTATTCTATCGGTCTCTTTTGCCGAACCGCTAAGTTATGGGGATGTAAAGACAACAGCATCGGCTGTCAAGCGATGTTGGGTAGGGGGGAACAAACACAGACATACAAACATATACACACACGTACGTATATACATATATATACAACGGGCTTCTTTCAGTCTCCGTCTACCAAATCCACTCACAAGGCTTTGGTCGGCCCGAGGCTATAGAATACACTTGCCCAAGGTGCCACGCAGTGGGACTGAACCCAGAACCATGTGGTTGGTAAGCAAGCTAATACCACACAGCCATTCCTATATATATATATTCTTTTGTTTGCTTCAGTCATTTGACTGCAGTCATACTGGAGCACCTATTTAAAATCTATATGAATATATACATTGTTGTTATTGATGCACAATTGTTTAATCCGGTTCATTATCTGTTTTGGTGTTGTGTTTAAGACTTGTTTTGTTCAAAACATTTACTATTTTCTCCAAACCCAGTTGTTCATACATCTCCCCTGATACATCGTACATCGAAAACAGAAAACCTTTAACCCAATAAGAGTCACAACAACACTTCTTAACTTTTTCCACTCAGAACTTAACAACATATTCGCAGTTCCGTTTTGTACAATTTATTTTGATAGAAAAAAAACCCAAACAAAACAGGTTATACGACAGTTGTTTATTTTATCCTCTTGAATTAGAAACCCATTATTAGCAGCAAAAAACTTCAAACTAATCAACGAGACATATTTCACCTTTTATTTCTCTCAGCAGGTAAGTAACAACTTACTGCAATAATTTGCAAGTTTCTTCGTGGACCGTAATAATTGACAAATGACTTAATCTAAACAACGTCCTTTTCTTATAATTGGTTTGTGCTCATTAGTTTTTTAGTTGCTTTTAAACGTATTTTTTTACCCCTTTTTAAAATTTATTTCCTCGAAGTTGGTGATATTATGTTTACTTTTTATATGAAATTGTTAAAACATCTATATTGGACATCGATCATCATTGATAAGTGACCTAATCAATATTCATTTTCTCTATAAATGATTGGTGTTAATGTTTACAATGTTACCTGGAAACGAAAACAAAGAAAATAGTGCAATGGGTGAAAATGGATATCTTTTAATGAAATTCTATATTAATACCTTTCAAAACACTGAGCATATTTATATAAAATTTCATTTAAAGATATCAGTTTTCCTCAAAGTTATGGGGAAAAAATCGGACCTTGTGAATTTTCCGAAAGTCCTCTCCCCACCCCGTTCCTTAGTGTACATTTTTGTACGGACTTTCATGCATTTGGAAAGCGAGGAATGGGGAGGGGTAAAGTAAAATTTTGAAAACGTGCAGCACAGAATTTTGTCAGTGAACAGGTCGCAGTCTCAAAGCAACGGAAATATTTTGGTCAATATAAAGAGCTTCACTCAAGAACAAAAAAAAATTTTTTTTAATTAACCAGCCTGGGGAGTGTTAAAAAGTGTGTGGAAAACGAATGCGCACTGATGACCCTGGGGTGGTGGGGTGGGGACTTTCGAAAAATTCACAAGATCCGATTTTTCCGTCATAACTTCGGGTAAAAATGGATATACTCTTTACTCTTTTACTTGTTTCAGTCATTTGACTGCGGCCATGTTGGAGCACTGCCTTTAGTCGAGCAAATCGACCCCAGGACTTATTCTTTGTAAGCCTAGTACTTATTCTATCGGTCTCTTTTTGCCGAACCGCTAAGTAACGGGGACGTAAACATACCAGCATCGGTTGTCAAGCGATGTTGGGGGGACAAACACAGACACACAAACATATACACACACATACATATATATATATACATATATACGACGGGCTTCTTTCAGTTTCCGTCTACCAAATTCACTTACAAGGCTTTGGTTGGCCCGGGACTATAGAAGAAGACACTTGCCCAAGGTGCCACGCAGTGGGACTGAACCCGGAACCATGTGATTGGTAAGCAAGCTACTTACCACATAGCTACTCCTGCACCTATATTGATTTTTTTTATGGAATCCCACGTTTTTGGTTATGGAGGATCCGATTCTGAAAAAAAAATTCCAAATTCACGGTTTCAAAATTTCAACCCCCCTCCCTTCATTTTTCACTTTTTCCGGAATGTTTAATTTTTTTTAAATTTTTTTTTGCAAAATACGTAGAAAAACACAGAGATTACGATTCTGAAAAAGATTTGGGTTAATGGTTACATCTTGACCCGGAAATGAAAATCCAAAAAATATACTGGAATGGGTGTAAAACAATGTGTAGGAAACGAATATGAAAAAAAAAATTTATAGGAATACCTTTCAAACGGCATACATTACGATTATAAAGAAATTGGGGGGGGGGAATCTTTTCCAAGAGGGTGGGGAGAGAGCTTCGGAAAATTCACAATATCCGAATTTTGCGGGTCAAGATGTAGGGGTTAATGTTTAGGTTAGAAAAGGTTATTTATTTACCGTTACATTGTATATATCCAAAACCACGACGGGTTGGTATGTATAACTAGTAAATGGACAAGCATGCAAGGTAAAAAGAAAAGTTAATTTCGGCCTGTATGTGTGTACACGTTCTCGTAGTTAGTAACTCACAGATGAAGATAGAATGATGTAAGAGAAAAGAAATTGAGTTAGTAAAAGTTATAGAGTCGAGGGAAGTTGTCTCATAACCTTCTTTCTCCCTCTGTCCCGCATGGTCGCTGTCTCTGCGTTTTCACCAACTCGCTTCTCCAACGATAGAATTCGTTGGAGGTCTATTCTAGCTATTGGTGAAATGGAAGAGGTTAGAAGGGTCAGGCGGCGAAGACATTATTTTGCTTAGCTAAGGTATCTGGCAAATTTAACTGCTGACACAGAAAAACTATTGTTTTATCGTGAGAAAAGTGCTGTTGAACTGTTAATTGAAATTTGGCTATTTTTTTTTTTTTAATGCACTTTTGAAGATGAGATGCGAAACTGCATCCGCCCCCTTTCTTTACACACATTTTGGATCTTGTTCAAAACGGGGGCACCAGTTTTCATTTATGTTTTATGTAGTGTTTTTGGTACCGAAAGACTTTCAAACTTCGTATACTTATCTATTTTGTGTTATAGAACAGAAAAAAATGTTTGTATTCGAATTTATTTCATGTAAAAAATTGTCTTATTTCGATAGTTTCTACTAATCACTGACGTCTATTCAGTTGAAAACAGTTAGCGCTGTAACAGTGTATATCGTATTAATCCCCTAACCCTAACTAGACTGTTAACCCTAAAACTAATCCGAACTCTAAAATTGTTACACACATAGATACGCACAGCGTAATTTATTATATAAACAATATATGCGTATAAATTACGATTAAACCGGATGAAATATGTCACAGGGAATAACATTTTTATGACCGGGGGGCAGTAACTCTATTCAGCTGAATAGACGTCAGTGATTGGTTGAAATTACAGAAATACGACAACTTTAACATGAAATAACTTGCGATGTAGGTTTTTTTGTTCAGAAGACTAAGAGTAAAAGATGTTTTATATGACACATTCTACCAGTGTCCCAAGTTTCAAAGTGTTTCGTTAAGAAAATACTGGTGCCCCCGTTTTGAACAAGATCCCACATTTTGAGATGGAATTTTGCAGAAGTACGTTTTATAGAGTGTGGATTACATTAGATTTTAAAAAATCAAAGAACTCTGAAAACAACAATAAACGAAGTGGTAACGATGTGTGGACAATAAAAAAAACCATATTAGTGCTTGTGTGAGAAAAGTCAAAGTGCATTAAAAAAATATCTTTTACATACCTACTAAAATGACTGGATATATAGTTCACTGGAGGTAGAAGACCTAAGCTGCAAAACAGTTTCGTTCTTTAGCAATTTTTCGCGCCAAAATTTTAAGCAGGTAACAAGAACTCTTCAATTTCTTGTGGAGGGAGAAAGTGAGGTAGTAAAGGTGTGTTTTGTCATTTACGTTATTTGTTTTTTTTTGGGGGGGGGGGGTACAATTTAAATTTTGAAATGCAAATTTTTTTGTAGATTCGAACGATCTTTCGATACTAGGCCGGAATATCGGCCTTTTCCGTAAAAAAGAATTCTTCCGAGGGTTTGGGGAGAGGAGTTTCGGAAAATTCACACGCCCTGACATTTTTCCCCTCACAGGTTTCAGGAAACTGGCTATCTTTTAATGAAAGTTCATACAAATACCTTTCAAACGGCGTAGATTACGTTTATAAAGAAATCTGTAAGGAAATTTTTCTGACGGGGTGGGGAGAGGAGTATCGGAAAAACAGTTTTGGATCAGGAAGACCACATAAGTTGGAATTTCACTTTGAAATTATGGTGGGGGGAGGGGAGCGTCTTTTTATGAAAAAAAGTTTAGAAAAATTTTTATCATTTTTTTTTTTTGCTTATATCCCACCAATGGATCACGTGTGTGTTACTTTGGCATCATCATTCTATAAAATGTAGGGAAAACGGGGGCGGGGGTCTTCGGATGTGCTAGAAACAACAGCCAACTCTCCCTTGAATTGCACACCTTTTCCTCTGAATATATTTACAATTTTTCTTCATTTTTACTGAAAAGGCTCCTCCCATGGTTTTTAAGGGCAAAAACGAACTGGCCAAAATCGGTCCGGAGTGGAATGATGAGGGGAAGGGGGTTGGAAAAGAAATTTTCAAAACTGTGACAGATATATGTGCAAAACATACTCAATTAAGATCAGTATACAAATCTAAGTGCAGAAGCCCTAGAAATAGAAGAGCATTATCAGAAAAATAAAAAGAATTAACAAGAAAATCAACCAACTTAAATACAGCCAGTAGCAACGCACCCATTCGACTGCCATTGCATCACTCGAATCGGAAAAACACGACAACCGCCAAAAAAAGCGTGATGACCATCATTAACAGTCAAAGAGCAGCTGATGAGAGTTGGGCCACTGAGAATTTAAAACTCAACCCCAAAATGTTCTTTTCATTTGCAAAAAATACGTAAAATTGCTGTTTCCACTGTTGGTCCTCTGGTTGATGAGAACAACACCCTGCATCAGGGGTTTTCAAACTTTTTGACTTGCGGACCCCTTTATATTTCAGGCTTTACCTTAGGGACCCCCTTATAAATGCTTATGAAATTTATACATAAATATTTGCTTAAAATAACATATATTTTTACATTTATTTATTTAACAGTATTTAACAAAATAGGTTTATTGTCAATTAAAAGATTTCGATTAAAAAACATACATAAAATCAAATTGCCCATAAAAAGTATTTGCTGTCCACGGTCCCCTGTCTTGTCCTTGCGGACCCCCTGTGGTCCGCGGACCACAGTTTGAAAACCCCTGCTCTACATGATGATGCAAAATCCATGTGCAGAGACATCACTACTGTCTTCAGTAATGTTAGTGCGGTTGATCTGGTTAGTATCAGTGACGTAAACCCTCAACTAACCATATCTAGCATAACTTTTGTTGCTCCTGATATCCTAACAGAAATAGATAAGATCAAGCACAACTCGGCAGTAGGTCCCGATAAGTTACCGGCCACTGTCCTGAAGATGTGTCGACACCAACTTGCGCCCCCTCTAGCTGAGCTCTGGAGAAATTCACTTGACGCAGGCTACATTCCTGATCATTTTCTTTCCTAGTCTGTCGTTCCAGTCTTAAAAAAGAGAAACAAATCTCTTGCAGCGATCTACCATCCAATTTCACTCACTTCTCATATCATTAGAGTATATGAGAAGGTGGTGAGATCATGAATAACTCACTTCCTCGAAGACAACAGTCTGCTGAATCCCAAACAGCATGGTTTCCGTGATGGCAAGGACTACCTGTCGCAGTTTCTACACCATTTTGATGACATCTTAAAAGCTTCGGGAGAAGGCTCCAACACTAACGTCATACAGCTTGATTTCAGCAAGGCATTTGATAGAGTGGAACACAAAATCCTGCTGAAGAAACTGTCCAACATTGGAGTCCGTGGAAAGCTGCTACAGTGAATAAAGTGTTTCCTGACAAACAGAACCCAACGTGTTGTGTTTGAGGGGATATGATCTAGCTCAACCAAAGTCATTAGAGGTGTTATATTTTCTTAGAGTTTTCCATCTTCTAGTTTAGATACATTTGTCAGGGCTAGAAGTCCAACCTGTAATCATCCACAAAATGTAAACCTGTGCACAAAAACAGAAATTTGTAAATCCTCGTATATATAAATGTAATTGAATGGCTTTTGCCTCTCTTCGCTTCAAACATTTGACAGGTCTTTGACAAAATTTACATCTTTCATTGCATCCAGATAGCATCCTACCCACCAAGCAGTCTTGGTGTTTTTGCCAGTTTAGTCACTGACAGTTCAGATATACACAAGTGGCAATCATGATTGACCTGCCATATTATATATGAATTAATTGTGTTGCTAATTTGATCTTTGCATGTAATTATCATCAGAATCCTCAATAATTCTATCTTTTGTTTGGTTTCTTTCATTTTTGTATATTTTTTCTATACAGGTATCTTAAATACAATATGGATTATTTAATGGTATTTGGAATCATCTGCGAAAAGAAAACAAAAGTTTCTCTTCTCTATGCCACTCACACGATATCCATTAATGGATTTACATCACATGTCAACATCGAAGCTGAATATATAAATGAAAACCAACACAAGACAGAAGCTAAGTTTGTTTTCCCTGTGGAAGAAGACAGTGCCGTATATAAATTTGAAGCTAAAATTGGTGATGTCCATTTAGTAGCCAAATCTAAAGACAAAGATGTTGCCAAAAAGGAGTACAAGGAAGCTGTAGATAAGGGACAGTCTGCCATTTTGTTGCGAGAGACCAGCACGTCTGGCGATATTTTTGAGTATAGCTTAGGTAATATTCCAGCTAACGAAAAGATCCATTTACAAATATGCCTTGTTTCTGAGCTTTCTTGTGAAGTTGATGGGGCAGTGAAATTTTATATGCCATTTGTGCTTAATCCCAGATATGGTCTTACTCCTGCAAATGAAAATTACCAAAATGCACCTAAACCAAAAGAGTTTAGTTTCAATGCCACCATCAACTGGAATTCACAAATTAAAGACATCAAATCAGAACATCCAGTCAAGGTGGAATATCAGGATAACAAGTGTCATGCTACTGTGAGAATGGCAAAGGAATTCAGTTTTGAGAAAGACCTTCTTCTGCAAGTGTATTATGAAGATGTAGAAAAACCACAAGTAATTTTAGAGAAAGGAGACAAGAATTCTAAAGGAATGTTTTCTAAAGATATTATGATGATAAATGTATTTCCAAAACTTCCGCAAGTAAAACAATCTGCTTCTACTGACTATATTTTTGTTATTGATCGCTCAGGAAGCATGAATGGAGAGAAAATCGAAGCAGCAAAAGATACTTTGTTACTTTTCTTAAAAAGTTTACCTTTAGGTTGCTCATTTAATATTATCAGTTTCAATAATGATTTTGTATTTCTGTTTGATGAAGGCAGTCGAGAATATAGTGAAGATTCTCTGAATGAAGCATTGAAATTCCAGAAAAATCTGTATGCTTCAGGAGGGACAGAAATCCTTGATGCACTGAAATCACTCTCTGGTAAAAAACCATTTCAAGATTTCCATCGACAAGTATTCTTAATAACTGACGGTGAAGTCTACAACACAAACGATGTCATTCAATTGGTCAAGTCACAAGTAAGCAACACACGATACTTCACTATTGGTATTGGTTCTGGAGCTTCTACAGAATTGGTCAAAGGTATTGCCCATGCAGGGAAGGGACAAGCAGAGTTTGTGATGACAAATGACAACCTTAATGCAAAAGTTATGCGTTTATTAAAATTGTCAATGCAACCATTTGTATCTTCAGTTTGTCTCTCGGCTAAACATGGTGAAAACAATAAAGAATTATCCTTTATTTCAGTTCCAGAAAGGCTGCCCTGTATTTTCAGTGAAGAAAAATTAATCCTTTATCTAGTTTTGCATGAAACTGAGACTAGTTGCGAAAATGTGAAATTGAATCTTTGTGGTAAAATTGGTGAATCAGACTTTTCACTTGACTTTGAAGCAAGTTTGTTCAGACAGATTGATCAGGAAATGACAATACACCGTCTTTGTGTGAGAAGGAAAATACAGGAATTGGAATTAAAAGAAGATCTGGGTAAAGGTGATGAAATAAAATCAGAGATTATTGATTTGGGTACAGTGGCTAATTTGGTTTCAAAGTACACAAGTTTTGTTGGTTTGAAGAAGAATATTCCGGAATTTAAGCCAATGTCTCCCAGGGCTTTCTCTTTAGCACCAGCATCACCACAATATTTAGGAGACTATGAATGTATAAGTTTTGATCATGTAGATTCCAGTACTGATTTTGTGGATTCTGGCTTTGATTCTGTAGATTCTCGCTGCTTGTCTTGGACATTTAGAAGATCATTAAATGTGAGTGATGTGGAATCCTTTATGTTTTCTGAAACAACAAATAAGGACATTTTAACATGTTTGGTTGATCTACAAGCTTTCTATGGTTTCTGGAATCTAGACAATCAATTGGCTCAAGCTCTCAATATTTCTCTTAAGGACCTGAACAATGAGAATCCATCCGTTAGTGATAAAATATGGGCTACAGCTCTTGTTGTTGCTGTACTAAGAGAAAAATTAGCTTCTCAGCATTGTGAATGGGAATTAATGGAAAAGAAAGCAATGGTTTGGCTGGAATCTCAGAATATACAACCAATAAATTCAGAGAAGTTACTAGAAAAAGCTACAAACTTCATAAGAAACAAAATGGTTGCTTAACAATTTCTGTTTATTTCATATTTTAAAACTTTCATTACTGTATAACTGAGAAAAATATCATAACATTTTAACTTGTCTATTAATACTTTTACTCTACTAATTCCTCTAAAAGATCAGTAAACAAATATTTAACATATCTATACAGCTGTAAAATGTAATTAAAGATAAAACCATAATCCTATATTTACTGAATTTGTGTTATTTTCTGTGTGTAATATGAATATATTTCTGTGATTGAAGAACGGGTGTGAAAATAAGTTTAACCCTTTAGCATTTAAACTGGCCATATCCAGCCAAAAATATTCTGCCTGTTTTGTGTTCAAACTGGCCGGATCTGGTTTCTCACACCAACCCTACAATATCATTTTTAAGATTAACAGCTACCTCATCAAAATCTCATAGCTACAAGATAATGCATGATTAGTTCAAAACAATGTGAATAAAAAAGCATTAATTTTGGCAGAATAATTAATTCGTTTTATTGGCCACAAGGGCTAATATCAATTAAAAACATGTAATGCGAACACTAAAGGGTTAAAGACATTCAAACTGAGTACTGAATATTTAACACTGCATTGGAACCGATTTATTATTATTATTTTTTTTTTTTTTAGTTGTAGGTGCAATAGTCACTAATCTTGGTTTTGCTTTTTATGCTTTTAATATCCATAAAATAATGACCAATTAAGAAATAATATTGATCAAATCAATTACATACTCTACACACATTTCTAGCCCTGTACATGTTTTGTGAATCAGTATTTTAATTTAACTATCTGCATAGCATATCTCGTCTTTTATCCTCAACTCATTTTGGTCGTTGAACTGCAGCCATTCTAAAGCACAACCTAAAAGGCATGTTTTAGTTAAACATATCAACCCCAATACTCATTTATTTTAAAATTGGATAGTTATTCCATCAGTCTCTATGGTAGAACAGCTAAATTACGCGTAGGTATGATAAATACACACACACACACACACAATGGGCCTCCATCCAGTTCCTGCGTACCAAACACACCTACAAGGAATTGGTTTGCTCTCAGCTATAATAGAATACACTTGCTGAAGGTGTTGTGTCGTGGGACTGAACCCTAAATGTCATGGTTGTAAAGTGAGCTTCTTAACAACACAGCCATACTTCTGCCTATATACAGCCATGCTTGTGTCTTGGACACTACATTCTCCACAATGAAGGTCAGTTATCTATCAACTTTCTCTTCAAGAATAGATGTTCTTTAGTGCGTTACCATGGCTAATTAATAGCAGCACCATTTTGGCCTGGATTTGCAGCATATTAGGAGGTCAGTGTACTTGATTCCACGCAAAAAAAAAAATCAGAGTTTTTGGGGGATTTTTTTTTTTTCTAGTGAAAATCGTGCGGGGTAAAGTATCAAAATTTACCCCAAATTTTAGTACTCACGGGCTTAGTACTCTAAACCTCTGAAAGCAGTACCCCAACAAGGCCGCAGTTCAATGATTAAAACAAGTAATTGAATAACAGAATATACATTGCAATGCATGCAGGACAGACCCCTTGCATTGAGGAAACCCCCTCCAGGATTTGATCCCGAAATCTACAATGACAAGCATTGCACACAAGATATATACGATTAGCTATCAACACCAACACTACTTGGTTTAGCTTATTCACTGCTTGGTTTAACTATGATAATATTATTTCAACAAGGATACATATTGCATCCATCTACACCAGATTAAACTATTTCGTTTCGTAATTAGTTTTTACATTCCTCATTTTTTTTTTTGGGGGGGGGGGGGTTCCAATCGAAATATGTTTATTGGAGCATATCACGTATATATATATATATATGTGTGTGTGTGTGTTTGTGTGATAAACATATAACAAAAAACCACACAAGTAAACAAAAACATGAGCGAAGAGGAGAAAAAATGAAATAAAAAGTAAGAAAAATATCAATTCAACACCAAGAGGTCCCAAGTGGTTGTAGAAAGAGGTTTTCGTAATTGTCAATATAAACGTATTGTGGTCGTTGCCGGCCTTTCCATTCATTCATTCTCTCTCTCTCTCTCTCTCTCTCCGTTTTCCCATTCTCTGTCTAATTTGTTGTTGGTGACGCAGTTATATAATATGGTTCATAGTCTGTTTTGATATTATACTTAAAATCTGTTTTATTAATAAATTTACGTACCTCACTTAACCCGGATGCTCATACTTTTCTGCTGACACATTTTATCTGGAGAACAGAACTTCTAAGCAATTAAGATTTTCTACCAAACAGTAACATTACTTTCCATCCAGAACTTAACATATTCGCAGTTCCGTTTCGTGCAGTTTATTTTGATAGAAAAACAAAAAACAAACAAAACAGGTTATACACACGTTGTTTATTTTATCCTCTTGAATTATAAACCCATTATTAGCAGCAAAGAACTTTAAACTAATCAACGAGACATATTTCACCTTTTATTTCTCTCAACAGGTAAGTAACAACTTACTGCGATAATTTGCAAGTTTCTTCATGGACCGTAATAATTGACAAATGACTTAATCTAAACAACGTCCTTTTCTTATAATTGATTTGTGCTCATTAGTTTATCAGTTGCTTTTAAACGTATTTTTTTTACCCCTTTTTAAAATTTTTTTCCTCGAAGTTGGTGATATTGCGTTTACTTTTCTGTAAAAAGTTGCTAAAACATCAATATTGGACTCCGATCATCATTGACAAGTGACCTAATCAATATTTATTTTCTCTATAAATGTTTTGTATTCATTATTTGGAAAATGCTTTTTAATTTTTTTAATTCAGACTTATATTTTTCATCTTGTCGTTGAAGATATATTTTCCACTTTAAATGCCGATGTTACACAAGTTACTTATCAGAAATTATAGGATGTCGGTATTGACGCCTCCGATTTTCATTGCAATTCGCTTTCATTTTCTTTATTGACACTGTATTTTCGTTTTACTTTTTGCATCCCTAAACTGCATGTTAACCCATTGTTTTGCCATGGGGCCTGTTGTTACCTTTCTGTTATCATTTATTCATTCCAGTCATTTGATTGTGGTCATGCTGGTGCACCGCCTTAAGGAATTCTAGTCGAATGAATCGACAAAGTAATTTTTGTCAGTATACAGCTTTCGTCGGTTCGGGTCGGGAGACGCACCTATGTGATAGGTATCTTTTACTTGTTTCAGACATTTGACTGCGGCCATGCCTTGAAGTGTTTTAGTCGAAACCTAGCACGTATTCTATCGGTCTCTTGGTGGGGGTAAAGTGCAAGCATTTTTTTTTTTTTTTTCAAAACTTTCTAACGTTTTCGATATAGGAGATTACAAGCGATTTTGCTTAAATAAAAACACATTTTCAAAATTTTTAATTCCCCCCCCCCTCTCACCGCCCCAATTTTTAAATTTTTCACTTTTTTAAAAATATCTTTTCTATTTAATCCTCGTAGAAAACTACGGTGATTACGAATATGGTAAAAAGAATTTTTTTATTTCAAATTTTTTTTAGGAAACACACACACACATCCGGGATGTGCTAGGTGTGCGGTTCACACCGATCGAAAATGGCAAATTCGTTATAAAAATATTAATCTTACTTATTAGTTTAATCACAAATCGCAGTGGAAAACTTTTGCAATACCTCTGCTTGAAATTTGGTGGAATTGGGTGTAGCAGCTCCCCTAATACAGCAAGCACCACACACACAGAGAGAGGTTCGTTGCAGTTCAACATGATATAAATTACACTATTTAACAAAATTTTCGGTATGAATTATTTACTGTTTCTGTATAAACATAACACGAAGATATTTGTGGCATGGCATCAAGATTCGAATAGATACGGAAAGTTGAGATTTAGAGAAAAAGAAGAAAAAAAAGGCGTTAAGCTGAGAAAAAGATATTTTCCGGTTGTTTAGCTGTTATTTCTAGCATATCGAATCTCCTGGTGAGGGCTTCATATTTTTTCGTCTGCTGTTTTAGGAGAAATCTACGCATGCGTAAAACGTACGGAGTTTTATGCTTTTGGAAAGCGAAAAGTGGGTCACTCGCTCACATATATATTTATGTTATTGTCAGTAATTTGGGTTACATACTTATTAGTTTGAATCATCCTGGCGAAAAACTCCTCGTATTTTCCATATATACATAGACACCTACACTAAAGAAAACACCCAGAAGGTTTGGGTTGCTAAAATGCAAGACACCCCTCTAAGGGGTTGCGCAGTTGAACTGAATCCGTAACCATGTGATTGGGAAGCAAGCTTTCTACCACACACCTACGCCTCGCTAGAGTGGAGGCGCAATGGCCCAATGGTTAGGGCAGCGGATTCGATTCCCAGACCGGGCGTTGTGAGTGTTTATTGAGCGAAAACACCTAAAGATCCACGAGGCTCCGGCAATGGATGATGGCGAACCCTGCTCTACTCTTTCACCACAACTTTCTCTCATTCTTTCTTCTTGTTTCTGTTGTGCCTGTAATTCAAAGGGGCCAGCCTTGTCACACTGTGTCACGCTGAATATCCCCGAGAACTACGTTGAGGGTACGCGTGTCTGTGGAGTGCTCAGCCACTTGCACGTTAATTTCACGAGCAGGCTGTTCCGTTGATCGGATCAACTGGAACCCTCGTCGTCGTAAGCGACGGAGTACCAACAACAACGTCTCGTAAGATATCTACTTCGACTATAATAAACCGTTTTGTTTTATTCAACGGTTTTTCCCAAAATTGATCCATTTTCTTTTTTTAAATAGATTTTTCAACCTTTTATCATTTTTTTTTTCTCACATGTTTAACTTCTTTGCTCTAAGAAGTTGTTAAAATGTATATATTGAACTGCGGTAACTGTTGTCGGGTGACCAAATCAATGTTTTGTGCCTAGAATTTCTCAGTTGCGTTGCATCTATGTATATTCTCATCAATAAGACTCATTGATCGGTTGTTCGGATTCGTGTTATCGTAATTCCATGACAACACTGATCAAGTAACGCTAATGATCAAGCCTACTTCATTCGTGCGCCTTTTCGTATATATAGGTTAACATTGTCCAGTGTATATTTCTTTATTTAAGACGGTAGGGTGAGATTTCAAAAGAATTGGCTGCTATTTCGCGCAAATTGAGCAACCTCTAAGGAGCTGCGTCGTTTTCACTGAAAAACTTCTCTCTCTCTTTCACTCTCTCCCTCTCACACGCACACTCTCAAACAGACGTTCCGAATTCACGCACTCTGTGTGTGTGTGTGTGTGAAAGAGAGAGAGAGAGAGAGAGAGTTTTGTATTATATAAAGCTTCTAAAATAGCAGAGGTAATAAAAATTGCGTAAAGATAGAACTTAAATAAAAGCGAGGCGATCTTCCGATTTAAGTCGCGTACCTGTCAAACATAATACCAGCTGTATTATGTATTCGTTGTAAGAGGACTGTGTGGTAAGAAGCTTGCTTCCCAACCACATAGTTTCGGGTTCAGTCCCACTGCATGGCACCTTGGGCAAGTGTCTTCTACTATAGCCTTGGACCGACCAAAGCCCTGTGAGTGGATTTGGTAGATGGAAACTAAAAGAAGCCTGTCGGGTGTGCGTGTTAGTGTTTGTCCTCCCCACCACCACCACCACCACTTGACAACCAGTGCTGGTGTTTTCATCGCTGTAACTTAGCGGTTTGGCAAAAGAGACTAATGAATAAGTACCAGACGTAAAGGAAAAAGAAAATAGTTCTACAATCAATTCATACAAGTAAAAAAATTCTTCAAGACGATGTCCCAGCATGGCTACAATCTTAACTAAAACAAAGAAAAGTATAAACGTTAAATGGACTTTCTTTCGGTATACCCCTCAGAACTGTCAATAGACCAGATAAAGTTGTCAGAGATCATGAAGGAAAAAAAATGCTTTCTAATTGATGTATCAATACCAGCAGATGACGTTTCCCTAAAAGAAATGGAGAAACTTTCAAAATACAAAGACCTGGAAATAGAGGTAACTCGAATGTGGAATCTAAAAACAGAAACAATTCCTATCATAGTAGGTGCCTTAGGTATAATAAAAAAATATTCAGACAAATACATAACAAAAACACCAGGACTTACAAATATATATAACATACAGAAAATTGCACTACTGGGCACTGCACACATCCTACGCAAAACACTTTCAATACAGTAACCATAAGAGCATCACAGCAAACCACAGCACATACCCAAGGCACACAGAGCTGTGCTCGGTAGTGAAGTGAAAGCACGTTATAAAAATAAAACTACTGAATAATAATAATAATAATAGTAATAATAATAATAATATTTTTTTTATTGCCCACAAGGGGCTAAACATAGACGGGACAAACAAGGACAGACAAAGGGATTAAGTCGATTACATCGACCCCAGTGCGTAACTGGTACTTAATTTATCGACCCCCGAAAGGATGAAAGGCAAAGTCGACCTCGGCGGAATTTGAACTCAGAACGTAAAGACAAACGAAATACTGCTAAGCATTTCGCCCGGCGTGCTAGCAAACATAATGAGCCAATTCAATATAGACTATGGGGTTTACTGACCTGCTACAAGTAACAAGCACCTCTCTCAAGTCATGACCTGCAACCTTTAAAACATAGGAAGAACACATAGGATGATATAGTCTAAGATAAACAGTGTCATGAGAGATGGACTGATTGTGACTAGAATTTATTTTTATTATAGTTTTGTCTGTTTAGGTTTGACATAAGTTTCAGCAACCATAACATAACAACAAGAAACAGTAACTAATTCTCCCTCATATCACACTCAGCCATGTCTGAATGAAGAGGATCACACTAAATTATGTAGACCTAGATAAACTGCGCATGTACAGAGATGGGATTGTCATGGGCAATATACTTTTCACTATTATTGTGGTGGAGCAAGGTCAAGCTGGAGCAAAATATGATCACCTCTGACAACATTGTCATCATTTGTGTACCATCTTTACTTTATTCACCTGCACAACCAGCAGCAACAATAATGTTAGTAGTAGTAATAGTAGTGGTGGTGGTGGCAGCAGCAGGAGCACTATATTCCCTTCATCCCCATGCCTCCAAGAACGTTATCAGCATCACTACAGTCAACAGACCTGGTTCTTAGAAGTCATGTTTACTTAGAATTAACATTTCTCACCAAAAAATAAAATAACATTTGAAATGCATCATATATATCATTTCTAAATAAGACGTTTCTCCTTCTATTTTATCTAGCACTTTCATTGCAAACATGAATAAGCTAATGGTATTTGGAATCATCTGTGAAAAGAAAACAAAAGTTTCTCTTCTCTATGCCACACACACGATTTCCATTAATGGATTTACGTCACATGTCAACATCGAAGCTGAATATATAAATGAAAACCAACACAAGACAGAAGCTAAGTTTGTTTTCCCTGTGGAAGAAGACAGTGCCGTATATAAATTTGAAGCTAAAATTGGTGATGTCCATTTAGTAGCCAAATCTAAAGACAAAGATGTTGCCAAAAAGGAGTACAAGGAAGCTGTAGATAAGGGACAGTCTGCCATTTTGTTGCGAGAGACCAGCACGTCTGGCGATATTTTTGAGTATAGCTTAGGTAATATTCCAGCTAACGAAAAGATCCATTTACAAATATGCCTTGTTTCTGAGCTTTCTTGTGAAGTTGATGGGGCAGTGAAATTTTATATGCCATTTGTGCTTAATCCCAGATATGGTCTTACTCCTGCAAATGAAAATTACCAAAATGCACCTAAACCAAAAGAGTTTAGTTTCAATGCCACCATCAACTGGAATTCACAAATTAAAGACATCAAATCAGAACATCCAGTCAAGGTGGAATATCAGGATAACAAGTGTCATGCTACTGTGAGAATGGCAAAGGAATTCAGTTTTGAGAAAGACCTTCTTCTGCAAGTGTATTATGAAGATGTAGAAAAACCACAAGTAATTTTAGAGAAAAGAGACAAGAATTCTAAAGGAATGTTTTCTAAAGATATTATGATGATAAATGTATTTCCAAAACTTCCGCAAGTAAAACAATCTGCGGCTAATGACTATATTTTTGTTATTGACCGCTCAGGAAGCATGAGTGGAGAGAAAATTGAAGCAGCAAAAGATACTTTGTTACTTTTCTTAAAAAGTTTACCTTTAGGTTGCTCATTTAATATTATCAGTTTCAATAATGATTTTGTATTTCTGTTTGATGAAGGCAGTCGAGAATATAGTGAAGATTCTCTGAATGAAGCATTGAAATTCCAGAAAAATCTTTATGCTTCAGGAGGGACAGAAATTCTTAGTGCACTGAAATCACTCTCTGGTAAAAAACCATTTCAAGATTTCCATCGACAAGTATTCTTAATAACTGACGGTGAAGTCTACAACACAAACGATGTCATTCAATTGGTCAAGTCACAAGTAAGCAACACACGATACTTCACTATTGGTATTGGTTCTGGAGCTTCTACAGAATTGGTCAAAGGTATTGCCCGTGCAGGGAAGGGACAAGCAGAGTTTGTGATGACAAACGACAACCTTAAGGCAAAAGTTGTGCGTTTATTAAAATTGTCAATGCAACCATTTGTATCTTCAGTTTGTCTCTCGGCTAAACATGGTGAAAACAATAAAGAATTATCCTTTATTTCAGTTCCAGAAAGGCTGCCCTGTATTTTCAGTGAAGAAAAATTAATCCTTTATCTAGTTTTGCATGAAACTGAGACTAGTTGCAAAAATGTGAAATTGAATCTTTGTGGTAAAATTGGTGAATCAGACTTTTCACTTGACTTTGAAGCAAGTTTGTTGGGACAGAATGATAAAGAAATGACAATACACCGTCTTTGTGTGAAAAGGAAAATACAGGAATTGGAATTAAAAGAAGATTTGGGTAAAGGTGATGAAATAAAATCAGAGATTATTGATTTGGGTACAATGGCTAATTTGGTTTCAAAGTACACAAGTTTTGTTGGTTTGGATAAACATGGTCCAGTTGCTTGTCTAATGCCCTCTCCACTATGTCAAAAATCTAAGTTCAAGAAACGTTCCGTGTCATCACAAAAAATGTCATGTATGCCCAAAGGAGTTGCAAATGCATATATGTCAATGCCATTAGGTCTGAGAGAAGAGGAAACTGGAATGGATGCTTTCATGGCCAATTCCATGAGTGTAAATACTGAGAATTCAAGACAGTCATTTCAGTCACTTCAAAAGTCAGACTTAGCCTCTTCAACGGGAACAATTAAGGGCGTTTTAGCATGTTTGGTTGACCTACAAACTTTCTCTGGTTTCTGGAATCTAGATAATCAATTAGCTCAAGCTCTCAATATTTCTCTTAAGGACCTGAACAATGAGAATCCATCCGTTAGTGATAAAATATGGGCTACAGCTCTTGTTGTTGCTGTACTAAGAGAAAAATTAGCTTCTCAGCATTGTGAATGGGAATTAATGGAAAAGAAAGCAATGGTTTGGCTGGACTCTCAGAATATACAACCAATGAATTCAGAGAAGTTACTAGAAAAAGCTACAAACTTCATAAAAAACAAAATGGCTGCTTAACAATTTCTGTTTATTTCATGTTTAAAACCTTCATTACTGTATAACTGAGAAAAATACGTTAACATCTTAACTTGTATATCAATACTTTACTAATTCCTCTAAAATATCATTAAAAAAATATCTTATACATCTATTCGGCTTTAAAATATAATAAAATATAGAGCTATAATCATATATTTATTGATTTTGTGTTAATTTCTGTGTGAAATGTAAATATATTTCTAAGACTAAAAACAAGATTGAAAAAAACCATTTAAGCACTTTTGAGGATTCAGTGACACAGACTTCCTGTTTTTATGTGATCTAAATTATAACCTTCCATCAAGATATTATTCTAATTTATGTCCCAAACACTGGCTTAATAATGACAAAGTTATATCACTTAATTCTTCCTTATTTTCAAAAAATTAATGAAAACAAAGGCAATGCATTTCAACTGAAATATGGTAGAGAAACTGTAAAAGACAGCTAAAGACAGAGAAACTGTAAAAGACAGCTAAAGACAGAGAAACTGTTAAAGACAAACTGAGTACCAACCATTTTACTCTACAAAACTAAGTAAAATAATCATTATCTAGCTGTAGGTTCAATACTCACTAGGCTTCACATTGACTTTGGTCATTATAAATTCCTTAAAGAAACAGGATTTAATTAATAAATATCTGAAACAATTGTATAAAACTCTATCCTACATTTATCACATCTGTACTTTGTCTTGGTTCATCATTACTATCATTCTTATGATATTAGAAACTATTTGAAAAACCTTGAGATTTATGTGTACATCATATTCTGAGATTCTATTAAGAGATTTGTTCTACTCACATCTTCGAGACAGTGTCCCAGCATGTTCGCAGTCTAATGATTGAAACAAGTAAAAGAATAAAAGTTAAGATGAATCCATTTTAGTTTCATTATGGGATAACAGAACAAGCACTAAAGACCAAAAGTACAACTTGTCAGGTAGTGTTGTAAGACAAAGGAATATGTTGGAAGAGTTTTATCACAAAATTTATCAAATCCATATTCAGTGTTAGTAAAGTCAAATGCTTTTGATAGACATACAGTTTTAAGAGAATGACTTCACATCATTATCATCATCGTTGTTATGTTATTATTGTTCCCTTTTGCATGTTTGCATGTGTCGGGTGGAATTCATTAATGTAGATACACTAAAACAGGATGGCCTTGCTGTTACTAACACTTGCCTGTTTCCAAGTTAGGTTATATTTCCCTATGGCCCAATGTTTTCAGAAAGCTTTCAGAATAGAGGAGAGAACTTGTACAACAGTTACATTTTTCTATGACTATCATACCATGTCAAATCAAAAAGACAAAAACATGCATATATACATATATACAAGTGAATTCTCCCATGAGTTTCTCATTATTATAGCCATAAGTGTATCCAGACAGATGATTTGATTTCAGTGGTGAAGTATTGTTTAGGAGCCATCACACTTTTGAGAAAAGCATATGGAAGAAAGAAAGTGCAAATGTTAGCAGCAAATTCAGTGAATCACATATCCAATGCTCTTCTCTTAGAGTTTTCCACCTTCTAGTTTAAAGCCATCTGATATGGCTTAGAGTCCAACCTGTAATCAGCTGCAAAATGTAAACCTGTGCACAAAGACAGAAATTTGTAAATCCTCGTATATATAAATTTTATGTAATTGAATCGTCTATGCCTCTCTTCATTTCATCAAACCTTTGACAGGTTTTGACAGAATTTACATACTTCATTGCATCTAGATAGCATGCTACCCACCAAGCAGTCTTGGTGTTTTTGCCAGTTTAGTCACAGACAGTTCAGATATGCAACAGACTGTACGAGGTGACATGTTACAAGTGGCACTCATGACTGACCTGCCATATTTATATATGAATTAATTGTGTTGCTAATTTGATCTTTGCATGTAATTATCATCAGGATCCTCAATATTTCCATTTTTTATTTGGTTTCTTTCATTTTTGTATATTTTTTTCTATACAGGTATCTTAAATACAAAATGGATTGTTTAATGGTATTTGGAATCATCTGCGAAAAGAAAACAAAAGTTTCTCTTCTCTATGCCACTCACACGACATCCATTAATGGATTTACATCACATGTCAACATCGAAGCTGAATATATAAATGAAAGCCAACACAAGACAGAAGCTAAGTTTGTTTTCCCTGTAGAAGAAGACAGTGCCGTATATAAATTTGAAGCTAAAATTGGTGATGTCCATTTAGTTGCCAAATCTAAAGACAAAGATGTTGCCAAAAAGGAGTACAAGGAAGCTGTAGATAAGGGACAGTCTGCCATTTTGTTGCGAGAGACCAGCACGTCTGGCGATATTTTTGAGTATAGCTTAGGTAATATTCCAGCTAACGAAAAGATCCATTTACAAATATGCCTTGTTTCTGAGCTTTCTTGTGAAGTTGATGGGGCAGTGAAATTTTATATGCCATTTGTGCTTAATCCCAGATATGGTCTTACTCCTGCAAATGAAAATTACCAAAATGCACCTAAACCAAAAGAGTTTAGTTTCAATGCCACCATCAACTGGAATTCACAAATTAAAGACATCAAATCAGAACATCCAGTCAAGGTGGAATATCAGGATAACAAGTGTCATGCTACTGTGAGAATGGCAAAGGAATTCAGTTTTGAGAAAGACCTTCTTCTGCAAGTGTATTATGAAGATGTAGAAAAACCACAAGTAATTTTAGAGAAAAGAGACAAGAATTCTAAAGGAATGTTTTCTAAAGATATTATGATGATAAATGTATTTCCAAAACTTCCGCAAGTAAAACAATCTGCGGCTAATGACTATATTTTTGTTATTGACCGCTCAGGAAGCATGAGTGGAGAGAAAATTGAAGCAGCAAAAGATACTTTGTTACTTTTCTTAAAAAGTTTACCTTTAGGTTGCTCATTTAATATTATCAGTTTCAATAATGATTTTGTATTTCTGTTTGATGAAGGCAGTCGAGAATATAGTGAAGATTCTCTGAATGAAGCATTGAAATTCCAGAAAAATCTTTATGCTTCAGGAGGGACAGAAATTCTTAGTGCACTGAAATCACTCTCTGGTAAAAAACCATTTCAAGATTTCCATCGACAAGTATTCTTAATAACTGACGGTGAAGTCTACAACACAAACGATGTCATTCAATTGGTCAAGTCACAAGTAAGCAACACACGATACTTCACTATTGGTATTGGTTCTGGAGCTTCTACAGAATTGGTCAAAGGTATTGCCCGTGCAGGGAAGGGACAAGCAGAGTTTGTGATGACAAACGACAACCTTAAGGCAAAAGTTGTGCGTTTATTAAAATTGTCAATGCAACCATTTGTATCTTCAGTTTGTCTCTCGGCTAAACATGGTGAAAACAATAAAGAATTATCCTTTATTTCAGTTCCAGAAAGGCTGCCCTGTATTTTCAGTGAAGAAAAATTAATCCTTTATCTAGTTTTGCATGAAACTGAGACTAGTTGCAAAAATGTGAAATTGAATCTTTGTGGTAAAATTGGTGAATCAGACTTTTCACTTGACTTTGAAGCAAGTTTGTTGGGACAGAATGATAAAGAAATGACAATACACCGTCTTTGTGTGAAAAGGAAAATACAGGAATTGGAATTAAAAGAAGATTTGGGTAAAGGTGATGAAATAAAATCAGAGATTATTGATTTGGGTACAATGGCTAATTTGGTTTCAAAGTACACAAGTTTTGTTGGTTTGGATAAACATGGTCCAGTTGCTTGTCTAATGCCCTCTCCACTATGTCAAAAATCTAAGTTCAAGAAACGTTCCGTGTCATCACAAAAAATGTCATGTATGCCCAAAGGAGTTGCAAATGCATATATGTCAATGCCATTAGGTCTGAGAGAAGAGGAAACTGGAATGGATGCTTTCATGGCCAATTCCATGAGTGTAAATACTGAGAATTCAAGACAGTCATTTCAGTCACTTCAAAAGTCAGACTTAGCCTCTTCAACGGGAACAATTAAGGGCGTTTTAGCATGTTTGGTTGACCTACAAACTTTCTCTGGTTTCTGGAATCTAGATAATCAATTAGCTCAAGCTCTCAATATTTCTCTTAAGGACCTGAACAATGAGAATCCATCCGTTAGTGATAAAATATGGGCTACAGCTCTTGTTGTTGCTGTACTAAGAGAAAAATTAGCTTCTCAGCATTGTGAATGGGAATTAATGGAAAAGAAAGCAATGGTTTGGCTGGACTCTCAGAATATACAACCAATGAATTCAGAGAAGTTACTAGAAAAAGCTACAAACTTCATAAAAAACAAAATGGCTGCTTAACAATTTCTGTTTATTTCATGTTTAAAACCTTCATTACTGTATAACTGAGAAAAATACGTTAACATCTTAACTTGTATATCAATACTTTACTAATTCCTCTAAAATATCATTAAAAAAATATCTTATACATCTATTCGGCTTTAAAATATAATAAAATATAGAGCTATAATCATATATTTATTGATTTTGTGTTAATTTCTGTGTGAAATGTAAATATATTTCTAAGACTAAAAACAAGATTGAAAAAAACCATTTAAGCACTTTTGAGGATTCAGTGACACAGACTTCCTGTTTTTATGTGATCTAAATTATAACCTTCCATCAAGATATTATTCTAATTTATGTCCCAAACACTGGCTTAATAATGACAAAGTTATATCACTTAATTCTTCCTTATTTTCAAAAAATTAATGAAAACAAAGGCAATGCATTTCAACTGAAATATGGTAGAGAAACTGTAAAAGACAGCTAAAGACAGAGAAACTGTAAAAGACAGCTAAAGACAGAGAAACTGTTAAAGACAAACTGAGTACCAACCATTTTACTCTACAAAACTAAGTAAAATAATCATTATCTAGCTGTAGGTTCAATACTCACTAGGCTTCACATTGACTTTGGTCATTATAAATTCCTTAAAGAAACAGGATTTAATTAATAAATATCTGAAACAATTGTATAAAACTCTATCCTACATTTATCACATCTGTACTTTGTCTTGGTTCATCATTACTATCATTCTTATGATATTAGAAACTATTTGAAAAACCTTGAGATTTATGTGTACATCATATTCTGAGATTCTATTAAGAGATTTGTTCTACTCACATCTTCGAGACAGTGTCCCAGCATGTTCGCAGTCTAATGATTGAAACAAGTAAAAGAATAAAAGTTAAGATGAATCCATTTTAGTTTCATTATGGGATAACAGAACAAGCACTAAAGACCAAAAGTACAACTTGTCAGGTAGTGTTGTAAGACAAAGGAATATGTTGGAAGAGTTTTATCACAAAATTTATCAAATCCATATTCAGTGTTAGTAAAGTCAAATGCTTTTGATAGACATACAGTTTTAAGAGAATGACTTCACATCATTATCATCATCGTTGTTATGTTATTATTGTTCCCTTTTGCATGTTTGCATGTGTCGGGTGGAATTCATTAATGTAGATACACTAAAACAGGATGGCCTTGCTGTTACTAACACTTGCCTGTTTCCAAGTTAGGTTATATTTCCCTATGGCCCAATGTTTTCAGAAAGCTTTCAGAATAGAGGAGAGAACTTGTACAACAGTTACATTTTTCTATGACTATCATACCATGTCAAATCAAAAAGACAAAAACATGCATATATACATATATACAAGTGAATTCTCCCATGAGTTTCTCATTATTATAGCCATAAGTGTATCCAGACAGATGATTTGATTTCAGTGGTGAAGTATTGTTTAGGAGCCATCACACTTTTGAGAAAAGCATATGGAAGAAAGAAAGTGCAAATGTTAGCAGCAAATTCAGTGAATCACATATCCAATGCTCTTCTCTTAGAGTTTTCCACCTTCTAGTTTAAAGCCATCTGATATGGCTTAGAGTCCAACCTGTAATCAGCTGCAAAATGTAAACCTGTGCACAAAGACAGAAATTTGTAAATCCTCGTATATATAAATTTTATGTAATTGAATCGTCTATGCCTCTCTTCATTTCATCAAACCTTTGACAGGTTTTGACAGAATTTACATACTTCATTGCATCTAGATAGCATGCTACCCACCAAGCAGTCTTGGTGTTTTTGCCAGTTTAGTCACAGACAGTTCAGATATGCAACAGACTGTACGAGGTGACATGTTACAAGTGGCACTCATGACTGACCTGCCATATTTATATATGAATTAATTGTGTTGCTAATTTGATCTTTGCATGTAATTATCATCAGGATCCTCAATATTTCCATTTTTTATTTGGTTTCTTTCATTTTTGTATATTTTTTTCTATACAGGTATCTTAAATACAAAATGGATTGTTTAATGGTATTTGGAATCATCTGCGAAAAGAAAACAAAAGTTTCTCTTCTCTATGCCACTCACACGACATCCATTAATGGATTTACATCACATGTCAACATCGAAGCTGAATATATAAATGAAAGCCAACACAAGACAGAAGCTAAGTTTGTTTTCCCTGTAGAAGAAGACAGTGCCGTATATAAATTTGAAGCTAAAATTGGTGATGTCCATTTAGTTGCCAAATCTAAAGACAAAGATGTTGCCAAAAAGGAGTACAAGGAAGCTGTAGATAAGGGACAGTCTGCCATTTTGTTGCGAGAGACCAGCACGTCTGGCGATATTTTTGAGTATAGCTTAGGTAATATTCCAGCTAACGAAAAGATCCATTTACAAATATGCCTTGTTTCTGAGCTTTCTTGTGAAGTTGATGGGGCAGTGAAATTTTATATGCCATTTGTGCTTAATCCCAGATATGGTCTTACTCCTGCAAATGAAAATTACCAAAATGCACCTAAACCAAAAGAGTTTAGTTTCAATGCCACCATCAACTGGAATTCACAAATTAAAGACATCAAATCAGAACATCCAGTCAAGGTGGAATATCAGGATAACAAGTGTCATGCTACTGTGAGAATGGCAAAGGAATTCAGTTTTGAGAAAGACCTTCTTCTGCAAGTGTATTATGAAGATGTAGAAAAACCACAAGTAATTTTAGAGAAAAGAGACAAGAATTCTAAAGGAATGTTTTCTAAAGATATTATGATGATAAATGTATTTCCAAAACTTCCGCAAGTAAAACAATCTGCGGCTAATGACTATATTTTTGTTATTGACCGCTCAGGAAGCATGAGTGGAGAGAAAATTGAAGCAGCAAAAGATACTTTGTTACTTTTCTTAAAAAGTTTACCTTTAGGTTGCTCATTTAATATTATCAGTTTCAATAATGATTTTGTATTTCTGTTTGATGAAGGCAGTCGAGAATATAGTGAAGATTCTCTGAATGAAGCATTGAAATTCCAGAAAAATCTTTATGCTTCAGGAGGGACAGAAATTCTTAGTGCACTGAAATCACTCTCTGGTAAAAAACCATTTCAAGATTTCCATCGACAAGTATTCTTAATAACTGACGGTGAAGTCTACAACACAAACGATGTCATTCAATTGGTCAAGTCACAAGTAAGCAACACACGATACTTCACTATTGGTATTGGTTCTGGAGCTTCTACAGAATTGGTCAAAGGTATTGCCCGTGCAGGGAAGGGACAAGCAGAGTTTGTGATGACAAACGACAACCTTAAGGCAAAAGTTGTGCGTTTATTAAAATTGTCAATGCAACCATTTGTATCTTCAGTTTGTCTCTCGGCTAAACATGGTGAAAACAATAAAGAATTATCCTTTATTTCAGTTCCAGAAAGGCTGCCCTGTATTTTCAGTGAAGAAAAATTAATCCTTTATCTAGTTTTGCATGAAACTGAGACTAGTTGCGAAAATGTGAAATTGAATCTTTGTGGTAAAATTGGTGAATCAGACTTTTCACTTGACTTTGAAGCAAGTTTGTTGGGACAGAATGATAAAGAAATGACAATACACCGTCTTTGTGTGAAAAGGAAAATACAGGAATTGGAATTAAAAGAAGATTTGGGTAAAGGTGATGAAATAAAATCAGAGATTATTGATTTGGGTACAATGGCTAATTTGGTTTCAAAGTACACAAGTTTTGTTGGTTTGGATGAACATGTTACAGAATGTACGCTAATGCCCTGCTTCCTTCAGTGTTCACCAGTACAATCATCACCCATTGTTGATGGAGGAAATAATTTAGCTCTTGAAGCACAGGACATGGTTTATTATTCATGTTGTGAGTCTTCTGGTCCTGATTTTGTGGATTCAAGTTGCTTGCCTCAGCCGTTTACAAAATCATGTATGACTGATGAGGAATCTTTTACGTCTCCTGGGACAACAAATAAGGACATTTTAACATGTTTGGTTGACCTACAAACTTTCTCTGGTTTCTGGAATCTAGACGATCAATTGGCTCAAGCTCTCAAAATTTCTCTTAAGGACCTGAACAATGAGAATCCATCCGTTAGTGACAAAATATGGGCTACAGCTCTTGTTGTTGCTGTACTAAGAGAAAAATTAGCTTCTCAGCATTGTGAATGGGAATTAATGGAAAAGAAAGCAATGGTTTGGCTGGAATCTCAGAATATACAAACAATGAATTCAGAGAAGTTACTAGAAAAAGCTACAAACTTCATAAGAAACAAGATGGCTGCTTAACAATTTCTGTTTATTTCATGTTAAAACTTTAACCACTGTATACCCAAGAAAAATGCCTTTAAGATATTGAATTATGTATGTATTTTTTATTCAACTAATTCCTCTGCAATATTAGTAAATATGTATCTTATCTATGTATACAGCTGTAAAATATGATAAAATATAAAGCTATAAAACAGTAATTGTTGATTTTGTGTTATTTTTTATTTTGTGTCAAGTGTGAATATATTTCCAAGACTTTGTGGGTTCTGTGACAAACTTCCTATTTTAATGTGATCTAAATTATAACCTTCCATCAAAGTAGCATTCTAATTTATGTCCCAAACACCAGTTTAATAATCCTTTCTACTGGAAGTACAAGGCGTCAAATTTGTGGGAAGGGATTAAGTCTATTACATCGACCCCAGTGCATAACTGGTACTTATTTAATCAATCCCGAAAGAATGAAAGGCGAAGTCAACCTTGGTAGAATTTGAACTTAGAATGTGAAGACAGATGAAATACCATAAAGCATTTTACCCAGGATGCTAAAGATTCTGCCATCTCACTGCCCTAAAACACCAGCTTAATAGCGACAAAGTTATATCGCTAAATTCTTCATTGTTTTGAAAATTAATTCAAACAAAGGCAATGCATTTCAACAGAGATATGGTAGAGAATGAGTTGGAGATATTTAAACAGGGTACTGAGCATATAACACTACTAAATTGAGGAAAACAATCATTATTTAGCTGTAGGTTCACATTATCTTTGGTCATCATATGTTTCTTTATTGGCCACACAGGGCTGGACACAGAGGGGACAAAATACAAAGTAGAGCTTTTCTTTTGGAGGAGAAGAAGAGAAAAAGAAGAAAAAAAGAAAAAAGTGGGTCGAATTCTGATCAAAAGGGATTGTGGAGAAAAAAAAAAGGAGTTGAGGTGATCAATAGGGATCGTGTATCACAGAAATGTCAATGTAAAAAGGGAAAACAGATTAGGTTTATCCGTGGAAAGAAAAGCCTACGGAAAAGACTACGAGAAACTTGGGCAATAGTGTCATGCAAAAAAAACAAAAAACACATTACAGTAAGTGGCTCCCTTTTTTTGGGGGGGGGGGGGTGTTCATAGGGTTATGCTCAAGCTGGTTCTGTCATTCACACGTGCCATCCTTGCTACATTCACCCATCTTTTTGTGAAACATTCACTAGACAAAACTTCCCTCTCTACTCTCACCTTCCTCTTCAAGTGATACATGAAGAAGTTGAGAGATTCACCAGAGAGGAAAGTGTTTGTCTCAAGACCTTTCAGACGTGTCCACCATACACATTCTTTCGCCATAGCCACAAGTATGATGAAAATGGCTCTTCCTTCCCGTTTCAAGGAAAGAGGCATGACACTATTCATGATAGACTCGGTTGATAAACTGACTTGTCTTTGGTCATTATAAATTCCTTAAAGAAACAGGATTTAATTAATAAATATCTGAAACAATTGTATAAAACTCTATCCTACATTTATCACATCTGTACTTTGTCTTGGTTCATCATTACTATCATTCTTATGATATTAGAAACTATTTGAAAAACCTTGACATTTATGTGTACATCATATTCTGAGATTCTATTAAGAGATTTGTTCTACTCACATCTTCGAGACAGTGCCCCAGCATGTTCGCAGTCTAATGATTGAAACAAGTAAAAGAATAAAAGTTAAGATGAATCCATTTTAGTTTCATTATGGGATAACAGAACAAGAACTAAAGACCAAAAGTACAACTTGTCAGGTAGTGTTGTAAGACAAAGGAATATGTTGGAAGAGTTTTATCACAAAATTTATCAAATCCATATTCAGTGTTAGTAAAGTCAAATGCTTTTGATAGACATACAGTTTTAAGAGAATGACTTCACATCATTATCATCATCGTTGTTATGTTATTATTGTTCCCTTTTGCATGTTTGCATGTGTCGGGTGGAATTCATTAAGGTGCAGGAGTGACTGTGTGGTAAGTAGCTTGCTTACCAACCACATGGTTCCGGGTTCATTCCCACTGCGTGGCACCTTGGGCAAGTGTCTTCTTCTATAACCTCGGGCCGACCAAAGCCTTGTGAGTGGATTTGGTAGACGGAAACTGAAAGAAGCCTGTTGTATATACGTATATATACATGTGTGTGTGTGTGTGTGTCTGTGTTTGTCCCCCCAACATCGTTTGACAACCGATGGTGGTGTGTTTACGTCCCCGTAACTTAGCAGTTCGTCAAAAGAGACTGATAGAATAAGTACTAGGCATCCAAAGAATAAGTCCTGGGGTCGATTTGCTTGACTAAAGGCGGTGCTCCAGCATGGCCGCAGTCAAATGACTGAAACAAGTAAAAGAGTAAAAGAGTATGAACTGGATGGTCTTGCTGTCACTGACACTTACCCGTTTCCAAGTTAGATTATATTTCCTCATAGCCAGTTATGTTTCCAGAAAGCTTTCACAACGGAGGACAGAGCTTGTATGATATACACACTTGTCAGTGACTGTGATATCATGTCAAACCATTGTTAATATTGGCGCTCCGTCGCTTACGACGTCGAGGGTTCCAGTTGATCCGATCAATGGAACAGCCTGCTTGTGAAATTAATGTGCAAGTGGCTGAGCACTCTACAGACATGTGTACCCTTAACATAGTTCTCGGGGATATTCAGCGTGACATAGTGTGACAAGGCTGACCCATTTGAATTACAGGCACAACAGAAACTGGAAGAAAGAGTGAGAGAAAGTTGTGGTGAAAGAGTACAGCAGGGTTCGCTACTATCCCTTGCCGGAGCCTCGTGGAGCTTTAGGTGTTTTCGCTCAATAAACAATCACAACGCTCGGTCTAAGAATCGAAACCGCGATCCTATGACTGCGAGTCCGCTGCCCTAACCACTGGGCCATTGCGCGTCCACCATGTCAAACCAAGAAGACACAAAACACACACATACACATACATCTATGCAAAGAGATTCAATTATACAGGTAAAGAAATTAGGTACAGGAATAATATTAAATATATTATATAAAATAGTTTATAATAGCTTAAATATTAAATGTAATAGTTTATAATAACGTTTATTTGCATAATTCCCTCTATATCGGCTCAACCCTTTACCTTGCAGAATCAGTCCCCTGTAAAGACAACGCGATCTAAGTTTGAATATTTTGAGCACTATACTGAGATTCTCTGGATTTTCTATTTGAATTACATACATAGGCGCAGGAGTGGCTGTGTGGTAAGTAGCTTGCTTACCAACCACATTGTTCCGGGTTCAGTCCCACTGCGTGGCACCTTGGGCAAGTGTCTTCTATAACCTCGGGCCAACCAAAGCCTTGTGAGTGGATTTGGTAGACGGAAACTGAAAGAAGCCTGTCGTATATATGTATATATATATATATCTGTGTGTGTGTGTATATGTTTGTCCCCCCAACATTGCTTGACAACCAATGCTGGTGTGTTTACGTACCCATAACTTAGCGGTTCAGCAAAAGAGACCGATAGAATAAGTACTAGGCATCCAAAGAATAAGTCCTGGGGTCGATTTGTTCGACTAAAGGCGGTGCTCCAGCATGGCCACAGTCAAATGACTGAAACAAGTAAAAAAGTAAAAGAATATCTATAAGTGAATTCTCCCATGAGTTTCTCATTATTATAGCCATAAGTGTATCCAGACATGATTTGATTTCAGTGGTGACGTTTTGTGTAGCAGCAGTCACACTTTTGAGAAATGATGACAGAAGACACATGGTGCAAATGTTTGCAGCAAATTCAGTGAATCACATATCTGAGGCTATTTTCTTAGAGTTTTCCATCTTCTAGTTTAGATGCACTTGACTTGGCTTAGAGTCCAACCTGTAATCATCTGAAAAATGCAAACCAGAGACCAAATCAGAAATTTGTAAATTCTCACATATATAAATTTAATGTAATTGAATGACTTGTGCCTCCTCTGACTTCATCAAACCTTTGACAGATCTTGTTTTCCATTCTTCAGTGCATCCACAAAGCATCCTACCCACCAAGCAGTCCTAGAGTTTTTGCCAGTTTAGTCACTGACAGTTCAGATATACACAAGTGGCAATCATGATTGACCTGCCATATTATATATGAATTAATTGTGTTGCTAATTTGATCTTTGCATGTAATTATCATCAGGATCCTCAATAATTCCATTTGGTTTCTTTCATTTTTGTATATTTTTTCTATACAGGTATCTTAAATACAAAATGGATTGTTTAATGGTATTTGGAATCATCTGTGAAAAGAAAACAAAAGTTTCTCTTCTCTATGCCACACACACGATTTCCATTAATGGATTTACATCACATGTCAACATCGAAGCTGAATATATAAATGAAAGCCAACACAAGACAGAAGCTAAGTTTGTTTTCCCTGTGGAAGAAGACAGTGCCGTATATAAATTTGAAGCTAAAATTGGTGATGTCCATTTAGTAGCCAAATCTAAAGACAAAGATATTGCCAAAAAGGAGTACAAGGAAGCTGTAGATAAGGGACAGTCTGCCATTTTGTTGCAAGAGACCAGTACGTCTGGCGATATTTTTGAGTATAGCTTAGGTAATATTCCAGCTAACGAAAAGATCCATTTACAAATATGCCTTGTTTCTGAGCTTTCTTGTGAAGTTGATGGGGCAGTGAAATTTTATATGCCATTTGTGCTTAATCCCAGATATGGTCTTACTCCTGCAAATGAAAATTACCAAAATGCACCTAAACCAAAAGAGTTTAGTTTCAATGCCACCATCAACTGGAATTCACAAATTAAAGACATCAAATCAGAACATCCAGTCAAAGTGGAATATCAGGATAACAAGTGTCATGCTACTGTGAGAATGGCAAAGGAATTCAGTTTTGAGAAAGACCTTCTTCTGCAAGTGTATTATGAAGATGTAGAAAAACCACAAGTAATTTTAGAGAAAGGAGACAAGAATTCTAAAGGAATATTTTCTAAAGATATTATGATGATAAATGTATTTCCAAAACTTCCGCAAGTAAAACAATCTGCGGCTAATGACTATATTTTTGTTATTGATCGCTCAAGAAGCATGAATGGAGAAAGAATTGAAGCAGCAAAAGATACTTTGTTACTTTTCTTAAAAAGTTTACCTTTAGGTTGCTCATTTAATATTATCAGTTTCAATGATGATTTTGAATTTCTGTTCAAAGAAGGCAGTCAAGAATATAGTGAAGATTCTCTGAATGAAGCATTGAAATTCCAGAAAAATCTGTATGCTTCAGGAGGGACAGAAATCCTTGATGCACTGAAATCACTCTCTGGTAAAATACCATTTCAAGATTTCCATCGACAAGTATTCTTAATAACTGACGGTGAAGTCTACAACACAAACGATGTCATTCAATTGGTCAAGTCACAAGTAAGCAACACACGATACTTCACTATTGGTATTGGTTCTGGAGCTTCTACAGAATTGGTCAAAGGTATTGCCCATGCAGGGAAGGGACAAGCAGAGTTTGTGATGACAAATGACAACCTTAATGCAAAAGTTATGCGTTTATTAAAATTGTCAATGCAACCATTTGTATCTTCAGTTTGTCTCTCGGCTAAACATAGTGAAAACAATAAAGAATTATCCTTTATTTCAGTTCCAGAAAGGCTGCCCTGTATTTTCAGTGAAGAAAAATTAATCCTTTATCTAGTTTTGCATGAAACTGAGACTAGTTGCGAAAATGTGAAATTGAATCTTTGTGGTAAAATTGGTGAATCAGACTTTTCACTTGATGTTGAAGCAAGTTTGTTCAGACAGATTGATCAGGAAATGACAATACACCGTCTTTGTGTGAAAAGGAAAATACAGGAATTGGAATTAAAAGAAGATCTGGGTAAAGGTGATGAAATAAAATCAGAGATTATTGATTTGGGTACAGTGGCTAATTTGGTTTCAAAGTACACAAGTTTTGTTGGTTTGAAGAAGAATATTCCAGAATGTAAGCCAATGCCCTGCGCGGTTTCCTCTTCACCAGCACCAGTACCACCACCTCCACAAGCTATCAGTTGCCCAGTCAATAAATCCGATCTTGATTTAGAAGAAGACTTTGAATTTATAAATGTTGATAGTGTGGATTCCAGTGCTGATTTTGTGCCTTCTGACTTTGGATTTGCCAATTTGAATTGCTTGTCTCAGAAATTCGTTTCTAGGACAAAAAATAAAGAGATTTTACCATGTATGATTAAGCGAGCAAATCAGAAATGTTATTCAAAAATTGAAGCTACTGATTCTATGGGTGTCAGTTGCTTGTCTCGGACATTTACAAGATCGTTAAATGTGAGTGATGCAGAATCCTCTATTTCTGCTGAGACAACAAATAAGGACATTTTAACATGTTTGGTTGACCTACAAGCTTTCTATGGTTTCTGGAATCTAGATGATCAATTGGCTCAAGCTCTCAATATTTCTCTTAAGGACCTGAACAATGAGAATCCATCCGTTAGTGATAAAATATGGGCTACAGCTATTGCTGTTGCTGTACTAAGAGAAAAATTAGTTTCTCAGCGTTGTGAATGGGAATTAATGGAAAACAAGGCAATGGTTTGGCTGGAATCTCAGAATATGCAACCAATGAATTCAGAGAAGTTACTTGAAAAAGCTACAAACTTCATAAAAAACAAAATGGCTGCTTAACAATTTCTGTTTATTTCATGTTTAAAACCTTCATTATTGTATAACTGAAAAAAATTCATTAACATTTTAACTTGTATATCAATACTTTACTAATTCCTCTAAAATATCATTAAACAAATATCTTATATATCTATTCGGCTTTAAAATATAATAAAATATAGAGCCATAATCCTATATTTATTGATTTTGTGTTATTTTCTGTGTGATATATAAATATATTTCCAAGACTAAAACAAGATTAAAAAACTATTTAAGCACTTTTGAGGATTCAGTGACACAGACTTCCTGAATTTATGTGGTCCAAATTATAACCTTCCATCAAAATATCATCCTCATTTATGTCCCAAAAGAGACTGGTAGAATAAGTATTAGACTTACAAAGAATAAGTCCTGCAGTCGATTTGTTTGACTGAAGACAGTGCTCCAGCATGGCTGCACTGAAATGACTGAAACAAGTAAAAGAATAAAAGACTAAAAGAATGTGCGAAAATTAGCCCAAATGTTAAATTTCTGATGAAGACCTTCTGCACTTATCACATACATCGTTTCATCTGAATAGTCCTACAAATATTTACACCACAAACACATAAATCAATAATGCTTGCAGTACTGACGTCACCAAGACCCCCCCCCACCCACCTTGTGCTGCCAAGACTTATATCAAAGAACTTCTAATTCTTACACCAGTGCAATGAATTCTTATACTGATATACCAATAAACTAATTCCCGTACCAGTTAACTTATCGTACACCCATTGACAGGCCGTCGCTTACGACGACACAAGTTTCAATTGATCCAATCGATGGCACGGACGGTCTGTTCGTGTAATTCAACGCCCGAAATTTTGCGTGGAGGGTGTCAGTCGATTAGATCGACCCCAGCATGCAACAGGTACTTAATTTATCGACCCCGAAAGGGTGAAAGGCAAAGTCGACCTTGGTGGAATTTGAACTCAGAACGTAAAGACAGACGAAATACCTATTTCTTTACTGCCCACAAGGGGCTACACACAGAGGGGACAAACAAGGACAGACAAACGGATTAAGTCGATTATATCGACCCCAGTACGTAACTGGTACTTAATTTATCGACCCCGAAAGGATGAAAGGCAAAGTCGACCTCAGCGGAATTTGAACTCAGAACGCAATGGCAGACGAAATACCGCTAAGCATTTCACCCGGCGTGCTAACGTTTCTGCCAGCTCGCCATACAAGTGGCTGAGTATTCTACAGACACGCATTGTCAAGAATGTAACAAGGCTGAATGAGACAATTCCTTCGAATTACAAGCACTACTCGATTTTTCCCACTGAACAGACTGGAACAGTGTGAAATGAAGTGCTTTGCGAGGCCAGGAGTCGAACTCACGACCCTACGATCGTGAACCGAATAATCCAACCACTAACACGTCACTAAATCCAACTTTCATACAAATAAACTCACTAACATTTACACCTGTCCTCGAGTCGTAGTGGTTGTTCCGGCGCGTCCCCTGTGTTATCCTACAAAGCAACGCCTTCGTTTTGCCCGGGAAAATATAAGATGGTTATGGCTAGAACACAAAGTATGTGTGTGTGAGAAAGAGAGAGAGAGAGAGACATCCCATTGACGACTCATGAATGAATAACCTTTCTACTGTAGGCACAAAACCTGAAATTTTGGGTGGGGGCATAAGTCGATTACATCGACTCCACTGCGTAACTGGTACTTAATTTATCGACCCCGAAAGGATGAAAGGCAAAGTCGACCTCGGCAGAATTTGAACTCAGACGGGCGAAATACCACTGTCCAGCCTGCTAATGATTCTGCCAGCTCGCCACATCGAGAAATGAATGAATAACGTAGTTATCAAGTTAAAATGAAAGCAGGCTGAAAGAGTACAAGGGAAATCACTCGTGTAATCTTTTCTACTTGTTGAAGTTATTTCCCTTGTACAGTATAAATTTGGTACTTTGCTGGTGGTTAAAAGCTTTGTTCTATACGATCGCTTCGTATTTCTGGAGATAATCTCAAGCTGCTAAAATAAACAAAAGAGGCGCTACAAATGCACGCACACACACACACACACACAAATAGAGAAGGGAGCCTGCGGATGTTAACATATAGCTGAAGATCAGTGAAAAAGAGAACACCTACACTGAACTATTGAAAAATCTGCAGTTATTCTATCCAGATTACAAGTTTAGGTTTATACCTGTGATTATTGAGGCCCTAGGATATGTAACACACTGCCTAAATACCAATCTTGAGAAATCAGGCTTCTCAGAACCAGAAAGGAGAAAGCTAATTCGAAGACTACAGATCCATTCCATCACTGGAACTGTAAAAATCTGTAAAACTTTCCAGAAGTTTAAATTTATATGAGCATGTTTAGATATGCAACTATATGCTTGAGAATGCATACAAAAAATAAAACATACAAACCTGCACTTATACATCATACATGTTTCTATTCTTTGAAAAATATGCATACATACGTGCTTATATTCTTTGGAAAACAAGGGGTATTCATGGCGGTGTTCGGTGAACAAATTAAACACACTACCCGGCAGTGGCTAGTTTATGCATAATTTTATATATATATATATATATGTTTGTTTTCTTTTACACAATCTTAATAAAATGGCTAAAAATTGGATCTTTTTGGTTTGACGGGCAACATTTTTTTATGTAGTGTTTTTGGTACCGAAACACTTTCAAACTTCGTATACTTGTATCACCGGCAAAAAATTATTGTTTACAAAAGAGCGCTAACTGTATTCAGCTGAATAGACGTCAGTGATTGGTTGAAATTACAGAAATACGACAACTTTAACATGAAATAACTTGCGACGTACAATTTTTTGTTAAGAAGGCTAAGAGAAAAAGTTGTTTTATATGACACATTCTACCAGTGTTCCAAGTTTGAAAGTGTTTCGTTAAGAAAACAAGTGTTGCCCGTCAAACCCAAAAGATCCCAATCTAAAGAAAATGGCTAAAAATTTTCTGAAGCAGCACCTCCGCTAATTTTATCTACGAGCCACCACTGCTCACGACCTTACGATTGCGAGTCAAATACCCTAATCACTAAGCCACGTGCGTTCACGCTCAAAAAAAAAAAAAAAAGAAGAACTAGCATGTGAGTGGATGAGTACTCCGTAGATAAGTGTACAGTAAAATTAAATCTGAAGTAGAATTAGTGTGAAACTCTTTATGCGGAAGATGGGCCTTTGTATCGCAGAACGCATCATAGCTAAATGGTAAGAAATTCGTTTTACAACCTCAAAGAACCGATTCTATCTCATCCGCAGCAGTTGTTGTTGTTGTTGTAGTAGTAGTAGTAGTAGTAGTGGCGGCGTGGAGGAGGAGGAGACAACACGTCTATGGACCTGAGATTAGAGAATGTTCGTTAACCTATTGGTGGAGTGCTAGGCTGAGGATGTGATCTGAGTTCTCCGTCATAGACATGAAAGCAGTATAGCATTGTGGATCTCACTTGAATCTTGTATAGGGTTATTCTTTTACTCTATTCAATCAATGGATTGTGGCCTTGCTGGAACTCCGCCATGAAGGGTTTTCGTCAATAAAATAGGCCCTAAAACCTATTGGAAATCTGGTATTTATTCTATCAGTCTTTTTTCTTTCTTTTTTTTTTTTTTGCCAAATCGTTAAGTTAACACAAACTGACAAACTGAGAGTGACTGTCTCGTTGTGGAACCAGTTTAGATTTGGCATTAGCTGTAGACAATCTGCTTCAACAAATTCTATCTGACCCATGCAAGCATGGAAATTTGGACGTTGAAAGAACAATGATGTTGATGACACCAATGCCGACGGCTATGCTGTCGACACCAACGCCTCATACGTCGACACCGACGCTTCCGACGTCGATGCTTTCGATTCCGATGCTTCTGATGTCGACGCTTCCAATGTCACAGCTTCCAACGTCGACGCTTCCGATGCCGACGTTGACGCAAACACGGCCGACACTTCCGATGCCGACGTTGACGTCAACGCTGCCGATGCCGACGCAAACGATGCCGACGTTGACGCAAACACTGCCGACGTTGACGCCAACGCTGCCGATGCCGGCGCAAACGCTGCCGACGTTGACGCAAACACTGCCGACGTTGACGTCAACGCTGCCGATGCCGACGCGGCCATCATTAACGTCGATGATAAGCTGTACGTAGATGAAGATTGGGAGAAGATTTGTGAAGAATGAAACGTGGCAAATGAGTTGATAAAGTATGGTGCAGAAAGAGTTCAATTGGCACATGCTATGACAGTGCCATCTGAAAAGAAGTTTGTGATCCAAGAGGCAAGAAATGAGTGGAGCCAATAGACATGCAGTTTACGTGGAGATTCACAGGCCAGACACTCAGTTGATCTCAGCTATGTTGATATCAAGTACAACACTATTTTCACTAAATTTCTGTTGGAAGTAACATAAAATAGTTGGCTTGCCATAGAGCTGGCTTTGCAGAAGCAAATGGTCGTTAAAGAGGAGGAGGAATTAGAGAAGTGAGTTAATTATTCGAGCAGTTAGCAGACACAAGGTAAATATCCGTGATACGATCAGTTGAGTGAAATTTTTGCTTGGTAGAGAGGCAATGCAGATTGTAGAAACTCGAGCAATAATACCTGAGGACAACATACATCACTGAGGAGGTTTAATAAGATAAAAATATTGTTTGTGATTATCACCAGTTGTCTTTAAAGATTACCAACCCCAACTCCCAATCGGCATTTTCTGTATTGTCCCAAAATTTCGATCAACGTGTGTGAATGTGGGTGTGTTTGTGTGTGTTTGTAAAGTGTATGCTTGTTCTTCAACATCGTTTGACAACCGGTGTTGGTTTATGTCCTTATAACTAAGAGGTTCGGCAAGAGAGACCGATAGAATAAGTACCAGATGTAAAACAAAATAAGTCCTGGGTCGATTTGTTCGACCTAAACCCTTTAGGGCAGTGCCACAGCATGACTGCAGTTCAATCCCTGAAACATGTAAAAAAATAGAAGACAGCCTTAAAAGCAAGTTTCTTATTTCTATAACTCCCTCCTGCCATAATTACTCCGTCATTTAACTCTCTCCTCTCCCTTTTTTTCCCCATCTCCTCTTCCCCTTCGTTCTTCTCCGAAGTCTGATACATTCTCTCACATTCACTCATTGCCTGCCATCATGCCCCGTATGTTAACTCACTTTCAATCTCTCTTTTACTCTCTCTCTCTCTCTCTCTCTCTCTCTTTCTCTCCCTCTCTTGCCATTCCCTCTGTGTATGACAACAACCAATCAACATTTATATCGGCTTTGATTATGCAGAGATGTGTGACTACCCTGTAGTCATGCAGAACGCTCCTCAAAGGTGCCACTCTTCTCCTCCTCACTCAGTATATCTCCATGCATCTGTCCTTATGACACCTACCAATTCACAAATTCCACTCCTCTATAGAACTATTACCTCTTTTATTTTTATCTTCTGCCAACACACGAATGACTATTTCTCTTTCTTCCCTCCAGTCTTATCCATCTACCTCTCTATTATTCATTTAATTTCCTCTTCCTATTACTCCCATAAACAATGCACCTTTTCTCATTCCTTCTCTCGCTTCGCTACAAACCTCCTACTACCACTCATATAATACCACCACCTCTCTTCCCACCCCTATTGTATTTATTATTCGCTCTTTCTGCTCTATCTACCACTCACTCCCCTTGCAAAGTACGCTACTTTCACTACACCTCATTACCCCTCTCTCAGTTTGTTTTACTTATCGATTTCTCACAAAAGTACACTATTTCTCTCTTTCTCTTCCCCTTTCTTTGTATTATGCTGTCAACTCTGCCTACTACTAACTCGCAAAGCACACTCTCTCTTATTCTCCCTCTCTCTTCTTACCTTAAAAACAAACACTCTCTCTTTATTTCTCTATCGCTATTTGCTCTCCAAAGTTGTATAATCACAACTTCACTCTCTCTCTCTACCGCTTTTGTTTCTCTCTGTCACTCTCTCCCCCCCCTCTCTCACTCATTATTTACTTACTCCTACCACATAAGCGGTGGTTTGCCAGAGGCGTAAAAATGCTTTCGGTATTTAGTTACATCCCTTTACATTCTCGAGTTCAAATTCCGCCAAGGTCAACTTGATTTTCCATATTTCTGTAGTCAACAACAATAAAATAAAATACTAATCAAGTATTGGGGACGATTTAATATTCTAGATATAAATGGAATTATAAGAGAAGGCTTCTACGGAACACACAACATACTCAAACTCCATCTCTCCATAAATCACATACATCTTTTCCACCTTATAAAACGTTCACTCACTCACACTCAGTTTCTCTGTATATATTTATGACTCGCTCTACGAATAACCAACTCACAAACAGTTATCTGTCTCTCTCTTTCACTCTAAAACCACCCGCTCTATCATTACTATTTCCTATAATCTCAGGGAGCACACACACACACTCATCTGCACATTCTCTCTCTCTCTCTTTTTCTCTGTCTTACTCTTTCACTGTCTTCTGTGTATGTCTTTCTTTCTCTCTTTCGCTCTTCGTATAACTACCTCCTACCACATTATAATCTCTCTCCAGCATACACACAAATTCAATCTCTTACTATGCCCCTCTCTCTCTCTCCCCACATATAAGTATTACTCGCTCTACCATCTCACACCTCACCAACACTAATCTTTCTCTTTCTTTAAAATTTACCCGCTCTCTATCTGTTTTATCTCCCACCATCACCTCACAGAACAAACACGCAGTTTCCTTCATCACTATAATCTCATCACTTATGAAATCTACAACACGCACTGTCCTCTCTGAGAATATCATGCCGAGGAGATACCGGTACAGTGGACAGCATCAGTATAAACTTAATTATTTCTGTCACTAGAATCGGGATCTAATGTAAGTGTTATTACTAATCTACCTCGTTCTTTTATAGACAATCAATTCTGACTATAAACACATCCTGTCATTTTCCATCTCTGCCAATCTCTCTCTCCCTCTCTCTCTCATAATCATAATAATGGTTTCAGATTTTGGCATAGTTCGTTTTATTTATTCTATTTTCTTTTTAGTTCGAATACAATTTCTACCTATGTATGTGATCTATCTCATCTGTATTAAGCGCGCACTCACACACAAACACGTATGTGTGTCTTACATGTACATGCACACATATATTTATTTATTTATTTATTTATGTGTTTCAGCCAAGTGGCTGCGGTCATGCTGGTGCACCACTTGCATTAATACTTACATTAATATGTAAGTATTAATTATAACTGATCTATCAGTTTGTATGTCTGTCCAGAAAGCAAGCTAAACATCTATTTCTCTGTTTGTCTATCCTTCTTGTTGTTAAATGATAGTCTGTATATGCCTTACTATTTATCTGTGTGTACATACATACATACATACGTGTATGCAGCACTAACTTACTGTCTTTATTTTTTTTTCTGGCTATTTCGTCTCTAGATATCTGTCTATATGTTTATCTGTCTATGTATATGCATAATATATATGTGCGTATATACATGCATATATATATATATATATATATATATATATATATATATATATATATATATATATATATGTATATATATATGTATATGTATGTATATACATATATATATATATGTATATACATATATATATATATGTATATACATATAT